>NC_054740.1:15747189-16047189 GCF_018143015.1 Lytechinus variegatus | reverse complement strand
CCCAAAACACTTCGAAGAGTGCATTTCGCCCTACCCCACACACCGAGCCCATCGTGACGAAATTTGCTTTACACAGAGATGTGATTTACATGGAATGGCTTAAGCTTGATTTTCATTATGTTTATCATTGCTAAAATTGAGAAAAGTTTGGAGAAACAAGTATTAAACGAAAAAGGAAATGTAAACCCACTTTCAATGATAAAAACTTAGTGAAAAAATGCTGGAGATGTCTGATATAAACTTTTCTTCAGATTCAGTTATGTCCTCATATCCAGCTGGCACAAATAGGGTAAAGGTTGTGCTTAATAAGAGTTGAAATTTCACTATGGGTGGCAAAATTGTTACAAAATGCTGGAATGTATCCGTTTTATTTCAATTAACTAAAAGTGCAAGGGAAATGTATGATAAATGTTTCGTAGGGTAAGTTTGATTTCGCCCTTTCCCCTTGACACAGCATGAAAACGAGCATTTCTGCGCAAACAGATTTCTGTGAGCTTTACAGAAATGGACAGTGCTCACTCAAGTGCAACATTCTGACAAAACTTTTACTTTCATTGGATAGATGAGACCCAAACCCAAGATTATACGTGCAAAAATTACCCACATGTTGTATATTTTTAAATTCCCAGGGCTTTTTCAAAGTGTAAACTTTTTTTTGATACGCACTGTATATCTTTCATTCTTATATATGTAGGATTGAACTGAACTTACGGTTTAACTTGCCCAAGCATAGAAACTCTTGCTGATTCTACATTTCTGATTTGACCAGTTTTAACTCTGTCATGAAAAATGGGGAAATAAATATAACAATCACGATGGAAGAAGTATGTAATATAAAACACTATTACACAAATATGATCCCAATAACAATTCATTCATTGACCATATGCCATACATTCATTCAAGAGGATAATTAATACCAAGACTATGATTATCACAAGAATGAATAACTAACACTAAGTATTTATCACTGTGCCACCTCCTATTACTCTCCTGGGTAGGAAGTAGCAAATCAAGAATAATGAGTGCCTTACAAGGCCTATCTCCAATTCTTAAGTTTCTGCTTATGTTCACCCACAAATATTGTACGCAAAATTGATACTAAGTACCATATCAACATAAAGAGTGTTTTATTTTACACTCAATAAATATATAAATAGGTCAATATAGGAATAAATAAGGTACATACGCCCATTCTATTGCATATTCCAGGGATTTGAACTGTTTTGGTCTACCTCTTAAGAAGCTTTGCATAGACTGAAGTGCATCCATTGCTGTACCTATAATATAATCAGATATCAAAATATCATTACAATAAAAAGGAAAAGTGAATATTCATGGTTTTAATGTAATATCAATAGGCCTACATGTCAACCTTGGAAGCTAGACAAAGACAATGATTAACTTTCAGAAATTGAAAATCAGAGATGTTCCTGAACAAGCTATTCATTCTTTTTCAAAGGCAGTTTTGTAAACAGATGAGGGATATGATAATTATTTCTTTGCTATTTAAATATGTATTCACAAGGTAATATGTGTGTGCAATGATAGGCAAATCCCTTTTTTTTAATTCTTCATACATTTTAAGTTGATTGTGGGATGGCTCCCACAGAAGTTATTGTTTGATGATAATAAACATATATTTACAAGTTTAGTTGCAAAAATAAATTCTCTTTGGGCCATATATTAAAAGGAACATGATCTGAAAATTGCTTTATCTTTTTTGGTTAAGGCAAGTTTAACAGTATTTTGAAACAATGGTTTTGCAGTGATCAAATCTTCAATGAATATTTACCTTCTACAACATCAATGACCACAAGGCCAAGTAGAGATGGAACAAGAAACTTGACAGCTGTATGAATAGCGATGGCTCCGCCCATACTATGCCCTACTAAGATGATTGGAGGGCAGTCATTGTTTGGATACATCTTACCTATTACAGCACCAATATCACTGAGAATCAAACAAAATTTACAATAAAGTTATAAGAAAATACATATCCCATTGATCCCTATGTGGGCCAAGTCCATTGGGAAAGGTGTATTATATTGATACTTCTTATAAAGCAAATCACAATCAAACTGTTTAAATCTGAATAGGGATATCTATCTCATTCACCATTTAAAATGTGAAATGTATATTATGGGTATATCTAATGTTTTCTTTCACACTTGTCTACCTATTGACTATATCCTATTCTTTTGCTTTGTGGTTAATAATTTCTTCTTTTTTATATTTGGAGTAAACATAGCCTCAAATTTACAATGTCATTCCTGAAATAAACATCCACTTTTTAGGGTTTTATTATATATCAATGTCTGAAGCTACATGCAGTCTTTTTCCAATACCCCCCCCCAAAAAAAAATACATGCATACACTGATGTATCCAGGAGAAAAATGCAGAAGGAATAAGACAAATAGTGTAGCAAAGTTGTTTTTTTTTCAAATGTAAAATGTCAATAAGACTAGAATATTCAATTAGCCACCGCCCCCCTCAATACCTAGTTAAATGATAGCTCACCTGGCCAGAGTATCGGCAGAAAGGTCCTCACAATGGGATGTATGGGTATCTCCATGACCTCTCATATCCATAGCAACTACTCTACAATTCACCATACCAGTCAACTGTTGCTATGGTTACAATTAATCAACAATGGAAAATAACTGAGTAGAATTTTTGTCAAAACAGTTGGGGGAAAAATAAATCATAATTGAAAAAAAATTTACATGGAATAATTTTACATACTACTTAGTAAGTACTAGACTATATAAAATTTTGAAAATTATTAAGCATTAAAACTCAAAATGGATTTACAATGAATCAATGTTTATATTTTGCATCATATCACATTATTGTAGGAAAACAAAATGCAACATTGTCCAATAGAGTACCGAAGTGTGACGTCAGTAGCCATGGTGTCATGGCGGGCTGGTTCTAAACAGAGTCGCAGCTGACGATCGTCTGTACACTTTGACTCGTCTGAAAAATAGGTTGCAAGTGATCAAATTCGGATAGCAGCCATTTTCTCCGATGAGAAACACAAGCTTTCATTCGGCGGGTTCCTTTGTTTATAACCAGGCCACTATGACACGATGGCAACTGACATCATTGCTTTGGTACAAATTATCTTTATATGCATTGTGCATAACTAGTTTATATTTTTCAGAGAATACAACACAATGTAATCCTAAATCTTTCTTTTTTAATATACCTTGGAGGACAGAAGTTTTAAATCAACAAAAAGGTAAAAAGAGATTGAGAGAAGACAAGTAAAGCGGGTCTCCCACCAACTCCTATCCTCCAGCCTTTGATACAGTTTCCAGGTACATGTAACTATTCCTATATTGATTTATGTTATGCGAAGTTGCCAACTTACTGCAAGCAAAGCCCATGAAAGAGCTGAATGTCCTCCACCATGAAGAAAGAAGACCACTGGACCTTCATTACCTTTCTTGTAAACTCTAAAACTGTGCAGAAGATAGTCAAGGATCATAATCTCATTTCATTACTATCATTTTACTTACTTTGAATTACATTTTCATATCAACTAGAATAGAGGTTTGGATACTGACTCTATGATCTGACTGAGGTAACTATTCCAGATTCCCTGAGCAAATAAAACAGTACAATTAAATATCTAACCTACACACCTGCCAATCCTTTAAAGGAAGGAAAAAAGGTGCAAGTGGTGAGGAATTGAAAAAAATGATAAATTAAAAAAAATGTATTTTTTATCCATAGGCATAAGGCTGGTGTGAAATGAAATTATTCAAGGAGGCAATTTCTCTTCTTTTTTTTTTTACCTTAAACAAAGTGTAGAACTGAGGGAGAAAATATAGTCTGCTAAATAAAATTTTAAAACTCTCATTTTAAGCAGATTCATTAGTAAAATGTGTCTGTATATTTGACAAAACTATCTGCAAATTAAACCATCAATTGCCTCTTTCATTTGTAAAGTGGGTTTGGCTCGCTACTGTATTTCTCTAAACTGTATTGTATATCCCCACTCACTCCACCAACAGACCCCATAACAAAACATGAACAACTTCTTCCAACTGGTTTTCTGACAATTATTTTTGTCAAGGATATATCATTGTCATTGAGTACAACATCTTCACAGCTGTCAAAGTAATTGCTCCATGGCAAGGGAGTGAAGTCTCGTTTCCTTCCAATTCCATGAGGCTTACCACCCGAGGGCCTAAATAAATCACAATGAGAAGAGATTGATGTGTATCAAGTATTGGTCAAGATGAAAAGGCTTTGAACAGTTATTAATGCAGCACGGGACTGATTAATTAGATATTGTTACATTGTTTAAATATAGTTGAAACTGAGCAAAAATCAGGTCACTAAATGGGCAAGAACTGGTATCTGGGTTGCCTCTTAAAGTCAAGTATAAATATTAGCACCCATGGCACTTAAACAACATGGGTCTATAACACTTGTTCACTGCAACCACCCTGCCCATGAGAAATCATAGAAGAACCTTCCATATGAACAAAGATTAATTCAGCTTAAACTTCCCACATTAGCATATCGCCGTGCGCGAGGAGATATAATTGAAACATACAAGTTATTTTAGAGGTATGACTAGGGCCCGTCTTATGGAAATCCATCAATGACATAATTTTTTCTTTAGGAAATTTGCAAAATGTCCTTTGAAAACAAAAAGAAGCATCTGAATTGTCAATAAAACAATGAAAGTATGATTGATACGCACTGTACATCATATCTAGAAAATATTTTAAACAAACATGTATTTTGAATGATGACGTTGCTGGCTTTCAAAAGTTAGGTTGATTGGATAAGTCGTAACTCTTTGTAAGACGGGGCCCAAGAGGTTTTGGGTCAGGTGCATGGGCCTACCAGAGATCATAACGAGTGGAATGCCTCTTGCAGCCTCGTCTGCATTACGCCATTCAATATACTGTGGAAGTAGTGCTGACTGTAAAAAAACAACTATTGAATAGTTATTTACAAAAAGAAAACACAATTCATATGATAATATAACACTATGTTCATGACCCTAAATGACCTTTGACCTTGGTTGTGTGACCTAAATCTCAAGTAGGATGTTCAATGACACTTTAAAGTACTCTAATCTCTAGTTTCATGAACTATACACAACAAAAAAAGTAAGTCCCCCCACCCCCCTTGAACAAACATCAATAATTTCCAAACCAATGCGAGTATATATTTTTACATGAGCGTGTAGGTAATTTTATAAGCTTTCCTCTAAGTAAACATATTTTACGTCATTCTTCAGTGAGCACCGTCAGAAGGCAAAAATGTCACTTTTCAAGTCACAAGCCAAATATCATTACTTTGATTCCATTTTATTGGAACTATTTCCACATTCTCATCATGAAAAATATAGTCAGAAGGCTTGTAAAAGGTACAGTACTTTCTAAAAGACGATACAACTCTTTTGACTAAATTTCACGGTTGAATAAACACAAGTCCAAATTTACTATAATTGGATTTTTTACACATTTCTATCAATAAAAATGATAGAAAATGATGACATTTATTGAAAACAAAAAAATAAGATTTTCAAATATCATTGGCATGTATCGTTTCATTTTGGTAACTGAAAATGATCTTTTCTCAACTTATGTTCATGACATTTTCATGACTTTTCAAGGCTGTCTTTAGCAATGTCATTTGGCAGTAATGTTTATCAACCTATGGTCAGAATACTGTGCAAAAAAGAAATCGATTTGTTTATCTATGGATGAGTGAGCATGCATCAAAGAAAAAGAATTGGTATTTTCAATGTCACAGACTTATTTCAAAAGGTAATAAAGTGAATATTGGGGGCAAATTCGGTTTCAAATGTGACTTTAATTGCTGCTATTTTTATTATACATTATTTCAATCACCACACACTTTCCTAACTTTAAACATTTTCATGATTGACCAAGCACATTCAAAAACTTAGGAATGAATACTCTTTAAATTGTATAAATGTATTATTTCCTAACAATTTCTCATGATTGGTTAAATTTATGGACAAATCAGTGGTGAATCCAGAATTTTGAAATGGGGGATGGGCATATAACCAACATCTTCAAATTTTAACATGATCTAACAAGTTGTAGAGGATACTACCATAAACCCCTATGATGATACGTTACAATACAGGGGCCGCAGAACAGTTCAAAGTAGGGGGGTCAGCTGACCATGCAAAAAATCACAATCGTATGGTCATTTTTACACATGCTTTTGGAAAAAAGGTGGGGTGAAGCCCCCCCCCCCTGCTTCCACGGCCCCCTGCAATACATTGTACTCACTCAACCATGAACATTACGATATCAAAATTGTATTTGGAGTGGCTAAATGATGGATAGTAAAACAGCATAACGCCATAAAATTCACCTAAAATCAACTTTTGCCCAACATTGTATTTGCACAATCTGAAGAACGACTCTTGTGACTTTAAAAAAAAATTGTTACTTTTAATTCAATCTTTAATTACTCATGCGTGACTCAACCGATCAATCTCATTTTTCACCAGGAGTTGCTTAATGTGTAGAAAAATACCTATGAAATATCATATCTCAAAATAATTCCGTTCAAAAGTTACAGCAATTTGATTTAGGGGGGACTTACTTTTTTTATTGTTTATAGATCTTCAACTTTTAAAGTTATGATGGCAATACAGCAAATACCTCCAAAATGGCCAAAGTTTGTTGACCATAAATGACCTCTGACCTTAGTCATGTGGCCTGAAACTTACACAGGATATTTGCTGATGCTTGATTGCTCTTATATTCAAGTTTCATTCACTAGATCTATAAACTCTCACAGTGATGATGGCAATTAACTGATTCCCCACCACAATCTTAGTTCATTGACCCTAATGACCTTTGACCTTGGTCATGTGACCTGAAACTCACAAAGGACGTTCAGTGATACTTGATTATTCTTAATTATGTCCAAGTTTCATGAACGAGATCCATAAACTTTCAAAGTTATGATGGAAATCAAAAATATACCCCCAACATGGCCACAATTCATTGACCCTAAATGACTTTTAACCTTGGTTATTAAGGAAGCTTTCCTATTCACAACGACTTAAATAGTTAAAGATCCCAACTCTGGCATATCGAAGAGTTATGGGTAATATAATTGAAACATATAAACACTTTAATACTTATGATCAATTAGTGCTGTAGCTCGGATTGGTTACCGGGCTGAATCCTGCCGAGTTGGCATTGACCGGCTCGGAGCTTTACGGGCCGGGTTTCACTTTGAATCCCTCGAACTCGGTAAATAAACCCGGATTGTTTGATAATATTTGAGGTGTTATTTATTATCACCGCAATAAAAGTTGTGAAACTATTTGTGAAACAAGCAATCCATCTACCTACATGTAGTGTGATGGACAGGTCAAAGGCCAACCATCCCTACCTTATTTTCATTTTTTCCCCATCATGATCGGACCTCCTGAGCCTTGTGTGTGAGGGATCGAGATGATATCCTATAGCTGGCTAACGGCGCACATGCACACAGACCTACCATGTGATATCAACTGACTGGTCATGTGATTGGCTGAGAGTAATGGTTTCACTGGGTGAGAATGTCCAATTTGTTTACAAGTAAAGGCCAGTTGGCCCATTAGGCATGGTCATAACTCAAGAAGTTTTCCTTTTGATATGACCGTGATGAAATGCAGAATATTTCTCTCTTTTTTAGTAAAATAATCTGTCGGGTTTATTGAGATATCTTTTATACCAGTTTTTTTTGCTAACCATAAAAGCCCCCCCCCCCCCCCTCCCCCAAAGAAAACCCTGTTGTGTTGACATTTTCCACAAAGTTGGTGATCCGAAAATAATAGCTCAGCTGGGTGCAAAACAATTTAATTCCCAATTAAAGGATACATTAAAAAGGGTGGACGAGACGGACGAGAAGAGGAGGGTGCCGTTAGAGGGAGACAGAGAGAGAAGGGGGGGAGTACGTGTACAAGAGTAAAAAAACAAAAAATGTGTGAGATGACTAAATGGATGATATGAGGGAAGGATGATGTTGGACCGATTGTCAAAGTTTAATATGAAATAAAAATGTAGTTTGATTCATTTTTTTATTAAAAAATATTTTATAAAAAATATTATTACCGGTAGCTGAAGGCTAGAATAAGACAGATAAAAATAATTCATATACAAAAATAGTTTGGGTAAAATATTCTATTGCTTCAATGCAAATATGAAGAATGAAATACGCTCAGAAATTAACTCTTTCTGCCACCTCCACCCCTCCGAAAAAAATCTGCCCTATGATAGACAGAAACAATCTCTGTGAGAGCCTGTTTGAAAATTGGGTCACCAGAATGATAACATAATAAACAATGTGGTTTGTAATCTGCCTCTTGATTTCACACACGCACACCTACACACAAAAAAAAAAATCATTTCAAAGCACATGTTTCGTAGTAAATCACTAGCGGTGCACAGACTCTGCTGTTGACCGCTGCACTGGTGATAAGCATGTGAGGGATTGCCAGTTGGCCTTGTATCGTCTCCATCCCCTCTCTCCATTACTACTGGATGATAAAGACAGTGAATTAAATATTTTGGGGGTTTGTATCGTCTTTTGAGAACAAGGTCAGAAGGTGATGTCGGTCACAGATAAGAGTCAAGTAGGTCAAAACATTGTACTTTTGCATGGACATAAATCAATTTTAGCCGGACCGGGTTACCGGGCCTCTCCGGGTCGAGCTATGATTCTGATAAGATTTACGAGCCGGGTTCGGACCGAGTTGAAGGAACCGAGCTACAGCACTATGATCAATGTACAACACTTAGTCTTGAAGAAAAATATAGTGAACATACCAGAGGTCACAGTAAAAAATTGTTCAGACCAAGGACAAAGACCCAGAAATATACATGTAGGAATTCTTTTTATGTTAGAATACGTAAGACATGGAATAGCCTAAATAATGAAGTTGTCACTGCCCCAAGTGTGCACAGTTTTGAAGCTGCCCTGGATAGAGGCTGAAACAATGAGCCAATAGAATATGACTACGAAAGCCCTGTTCCTGGAAGTGAGCCAGCCATCTTGAGGAGGAAAAACCTAACAGAGGCATAACATGCCTACATTCAGAAACTTCCCTAGGTATCCCTTGGTATCTACCAAAGTCTATACAATGAAAAGATTGGACACTTCATGGACTTTGTGTAGTGCTTTGTGCCGATTAATAGTCGATTAAAATAGTCAAGGTGCCTAGTCTTTCCCTTGTCATGTCTTTGAATGATAAATTGCGCACCCTCTTTAGGCCAAAAATTGATGTTGTTGCAGCATCAACAGGAAGCGACGTCAAGAGCAAAAAAAGATGAGGAACAGACATGACAGAGAGCTAAAATAACAAATGGACTTTTTTAATCTTGTCCATCGGTAAGTGAAATGGAACTAATTAGATTTTAGATTTCGTAGAAATTATTTATTCCGTGCAATCGCATGGAATTTATCTGGACTCCAGGGGCCCGTTTCTCAACACCTGGACAAGTTAGTCATATCTTTATCCACAAACCACGGAGTTAGTTCCAATCTTACTAAACCTGTTTCACGAAAGGCTTCCTAACTAAAATACCTTGATATCGATACTATCGGTAAAAAGAGCAGACGAGACGTAGCCTTAGTCACAAAATAGCATAATTTTCAAAAAGAAAAATTGGGGAAAAATTATGACAAAATTGCAAATATTGTGATGAATTGGGAATTACATCTTTTAAAAATAATAGCACAGGTAAATTATGCATCATACATACTTAGACCATGAAGACTGGGGCATTCAATTGCTGAAAAATTGAATTATGAATAATTTATTTCATGGCTAAAAAAATCACATGTGGACGTTGAGATGGGTACCCCCGGGATATCCAATTTTAATAGTTTACGAAAGTAAACCATAACGGTTTTATTTGTAAAATTATGATAATTATACAATGTTTTACGATTCCAACCATCATCGAAATATAGTTTAACATTTTTTTTTTATAAATCTTTGATACCGATCTTACGATTTGACAAATTCTATGCATAAATTAGAGATTAGAATTTATCCAAATGTCAATAGGGTCTGAAAACGACAAATACAAGTCCAGTTATGGATGGCCTGACGTGGTAGAATTTTTATCGATTAAATTATTTTACTATTTCAAAATGAATGGTTTTGTGGCGTTGTACCAACAGTTTTCATAGTTACTTTGTATTACAATGATCATTGAATGCATTATCCCACTTATTTTGGGATGTAATTTCAACCTCTATGATTGATTACGTAAGATTATAATTTTTAAATTTCTCGGCACTTTTGCATGTCATAGTCTACCCACGTGATGCCACTACGTCATTAAGAAAGAAGTTATGACAGGTTCGGAGGTGTCATAAATATTTAGTGAGGTTGTTGTACCCGATCTTGGTAAAGAGGGCTTCGTGAAACGGTTAGCGGACAAGTAGCTCACTATCTCCGATTTAGTCAAGAAGTTAGACTTATGACGGTGTTGAGAAACGGGCCCCAGGAGTCTCCAAAGAAGTAGAAGAATTAGCTCATAAAGAGAGTTGCATGCGTCGTGCCTCGATTTTCCGTGCACGGCGGCATGAAAATGAACCCTTGACTCTGGCAGTGAGCAAATTAAAGTAGACTGGGGGTCGGGTGTCCGGACACTTTATATAAATTGAAGCCTTCTTTTTTGTCTTTGGATTACACAAAAAATATAAATTCAATAGATGTAATCATCTTTTGTTTTGTTCTTTATAATATTTCCTAACATTTTGTACTAAAAATTGGTGAAACTTCATTTGTGAATTTTTCCAAATGACTTTCTAAAATTGATCGTCCGGACACACGACCTGTCCGGACACACAACAACTGGGTATACCGGGTACGGTATAGTATAGTGAGTGATTGTATTACCGACCGGCCTTGTATTACCGAACGCGCGCATCATATGTGTCAGAAAATAATCAAATACGCTCAAACCTTTGCAACTTACTCCCAAAGGGAACTTAAATAGAAAAATGATGAAAAATTATCAAAAACACAATTTCGAGTCTTTATATCCTCAAAACAATAAAATATGGTCAAAATAGCTCATCAGTGACTTTGTTGTTTTCCCAACTTTTCCCATAGAAAACACACGTTCGGTAATACGATACCTTTTCAAGTGACCAAAATATTTCACTTGCGAAGAGGGGTCCGATTGGAAGCTGATGTCGTAAAAATAAAAAACAATTTCGGCAAAATTTCTGCATGTTTATATTTTGTAGGTATTTGTGTATTTATGGTGAAAGTTTGGTGAATTTCATTGGAATAATGTGTTTGATATGATCAAATTCATGAAAAGTGTTCGGTAATACGATCCACTACCATACCGTACTAACACTGATTTGAATATATGGGTCACTCCACAAAAAAAATAACCAAAAATACAAAGATCTTGATTCCTGACATTTATCCACTTCAAATGAGCCTCATATCACGTACCTTCCTCCTGGCACACCTCTCGGAGGCATTGGTGGTAATCTACTAGTATTCTTTAGCAGAACTTGCTTGTTCAACGCCATTATACTCCGAATAATTATAGCTCTATGACTGATGCTACCTACTGGCACTGCGGCAGTGTGGGCGCGGGGCAACTACAAATGAGTACCTGCTGGCCGGCGCGCGCGTTTCCGTTTTACACCCTGGCGAAGGCATTTTCCGGAAAAGTAGCCAAAAAGCGACTAGTGAAGAGTCTACGTCTACGTTTGTTTACATTATCAGCTGGGCGCGCGATCCAAAGTCCGCACCGAAGTTATCCGCAGAACATACCGTACTTGCATGCAGCTGAGCGGGTCCGGGACAGCCCGACCACCGGACAGCCCGACCCTGGACAGCCCGACCCGCTGCCCTGGACAACTCGTCCCGGTCGAGTTGTCCAGGGTTGGCTCTGAATCGGACAACTCGACCACTTGAAGAATTCTTCAAAATTTCATGAAATAAAATTTCAAACTTTACTTCAAAAGTATTTTCCCGCATCATCCATGTTTCTTAAATACATTCTCGACAGAAAACTTGACATTTCAGTGCATTTTGAGCTATTTTGAAAGAAAATAAAGCGAGTTCCCTTGCAACGAGAATAATCCGATACCGCCGGCGAGCCGTGTTCATTCAACTTACAACTTGCAAATTTGAGTTGATTTTTCCGTCACTTTACATATTTTGATAGTGAGTGTGTGCTATTTTGTATTTTCATATTCCGTTTTCACATTTCCTGTACTTATTTAAAGTTATTGCATTTCACAAAACTGATACTTAATGCAAACTTTTTGAGATAGTTCACCTGGAAAGGACACCGATGCGGTGCTTCGCCTCGCCGGCCGGCCAGCCATCTGGGCGACCGGCTGTGCTGTGATTGAGTGAGGCAGTCAGCTCAACTAGCTATGCTATGCGAGGTCAACTTACTTATTTTGGTTAATTTTCCGTCTCTAGACATATTGCTCATTTTCCAGTGGCGAGAGTGTGCTATTTTTGTATTTTTACGCTTCTTCCACATATTAAAATTTTGTTTTTTATGTCACTATAAACTAAAAGGAAATAGATTTGAAAATGTCTCAGTAGCCGGCATACTACTAGACAGGAATAACCGTCGTTTCTGGGGATTTATTCAACAATTTCTGACATTTTACTACAATCCCCATGTGAGCCAACGTAGTTCAGCGGAACAACCAAAATACAGAGACTGAAGCTTTTGGTCTACATATGTACATGTAACTAGTAATGAAGTTTTTTTGTAGGAAAGTGTCATTGTTTATTTTTGTTCTTGAATAACTTTAATTTTTTGTTTATTGTTTTCGAAGTTTTGAAGGGCAGTGGGGGGGGGGGAGGGGGGTTAACAACTGGCAATAGATTGGGTATTTATAATTATCAAACTTGAATAGTTTATTGAAAAATGAAATGTATTCTGCCGAAATTGAAAAACTTAACTTTTTATCAAAATCTAAGAACTTGCTTTTCATTATCGATTACTGTCGCAGCTTTTTTAATGCAACATCCATTGGTAACAGTGGGTCTTCTGGAGGATACAAGCACTTGGGCTGTACCAGGGATGAGGAGAAGAGGTTTCATACTCGACAAGCGAAGGCCTTTCCATTTCTTTCACAAGCAGAAATATTACCGAGTTCCAATGACTTGGGCATCAGAGCGGCAGTCCCCTGATCGATGAGGTAAAACAGCTTTATAGATACAATAAATCAATTTTTTGCGCACTTCATGCAGGCATATCAAAGTGAAATTTAATTTTTTTGTATTGTCAAATTCTTTAAAAGAAAGAAAGGACAATTGAATTGAATAATGAATTTTCTTTTTTTTCTTTATACATTGTTTGAATTGAACAAAAAATTTACTTATAGGTTTCGAAGAAGTTGTAACATTTCAAATTAATTTTTGGGTATGGTAATGCGAAATTTATGTGGATCCTTTATGTTTTGTAAATCTTCCAGAAGATACCAGGTATGGTTCTAGACATCTAGTGTGTTTAGCAAATTAACGTAACTGTGATATATTAAAATTGTATTTGCTTCTAAATTGTTCAAGACAAGGTGAAGATTGAAAATGGTCTAATTTCTTTTATTAAGAGGTGCAGACTGCAGATCTTCAAATATTTGAAATTACAATAATTTTGTCAATAATTCATTTCATACTTCATTTCATCTTTCCAGCTGTTTGACTTAGTTGAGACAACATGGATTTCAAACCGTACTTAGCTTGTTTTTATTTATAAAACAAAATTGTAAGGAAGTGCTGAAAGGACAAGTCCACTCTAACAAAAAGTTGATTTGAATAAAAAGAGAGAAATCCAACAAGCATAACACTGAAAATTTCATCAAAGTCGGATGTAAAATTAGAAAGTCTTGACATTTTAAAGTTTCGCTTAATTTCACAAAACAGTTATCTGCAAATCCTGGCTGGTATGCAAATGAGGAGACTATGACATTATCCACTCACTATTTCTTTTGTATTTTATTATATGAAATATTCTAATTTTCTCCTCATTGTCAAGTGATACAACAATTAATTTCTCCCTGAACATGTGAAATTATCATTGTTTAACGCTAATATGGTTCAGTCAAGTTAGTCCTTATTGTCAAATCAAATCTATTTAAAAAATGAAATATTTATTATTCAAACAATAAAAAAAAATAGTGAGTGATGGGCATCATCGACTTACCTATTTGTGCATATCACTGTTTTGTGAAAAATAAGCGAAAATTTAAAATGTCATAAGTTTCTTATTTTAAATCCGATTTTGATGAAATTTTTAGCACTATACTAGTTTGATTTTCTCTATGTATTCAAGTTAGCATTTTTCTTTGGTGGACTTAACCTTGAAAGAGCCCTCTACGTAAGTTAGGGTTAAGTTAGTTGTCATGGTAATCAAATATATATGCAATAAATTTTGAAATGTATATTCTTAAACCAAAAGGGGCAATTAATTATTACATGTTAATTTGTATGGTTACTATTGTAGTTTTAAGATTGTCTATATTGTTACATTCGCACCCAAAGCAGATGATATTGTTCTCAATCAGAGTTACAAATCAACAAATATAGTATGGGCATACATGAATATGTGAATATGTACAAATAGTATACAAATATAGCAGGCTTTAAGGAAGTATAGCAGGAATTATTTGTCTGAAGTTGGACTGGCAATTGCTTTTTATACTAAGAGGCAAAAGTATGACTGGGCACACATGAATTTGTGAATATATAAATAGTAAACAGATATACCAGGAATGGTGCACTATTTGATTTTCTTTATGTATGTTTTTTTTTCAACAGCATAACAAGACCATGTTTTGTAAGATATAACAGAAAATTATGTGTTACTTAGTAATTTTAGTTGTGATCAAGTTTATCACATTGTTATATAGAAAATAAAGAGTCTACTAAAAAGTATTGTGAATATTGGGTTCTATTACTCCCATGTATTTTTTTCTGCTGAACATTTCACTGTTAAGTGCTGTGGTGATCAGGTGGACATTTTGGGAGAGATGAAGTTGAAATTGGAGGGATGGAGACGGTGATGTGAAAAGGATGGTAATGAAAAGTGGGTTGGAGATGAGAAGGATGGAGATGATGAGAGGAGGGATGGGGATGAGAGGGATAGAGATGATGAGAGGAGGCATGGAGATGAAAGGAAGGATGGAGATGAGAGGAATAGATGATGAGAGGAGGGATTGAAATTATGAGGGAAAGGATGGAGGGGATGACGATGAGAGATGAAGCTGAGAGCAGAGATGAGGAGGCGATGGAGATGAGGGGATGTAGAGGAGGAATGGAACATCATCACCAGTTCACCACCAACATCATCTCTATCATCGCCACCATCACGATCGCCACAATCATTGCCATCACCACCACCATCATCATCATCACCACCAACATCATTCTCATCCATCATCATAATCATCGCCATCACCACTATCATCGCCATCATTATTATCACCATAATTTTCATCACCATCATCGCCACCATCATCACAACATCATCCATCATTATTGTCATCGTATCACCAGTATAATCGCCATCATAATCATCAGCATCAGCATCATCATCATGATCACCAATATCATCATCACCACCATCGTCACCGTCATCACCAATGTTCATCATTATCACCATCGCCACCAACATCCTTTTCATCATCTCAGGAATGTTATTGAGAACCTCTTGGAAATGATGCAATCCATTGACTCGATCTCATCAGTGCATGAAGTAGCTGGGTTTATTCAGCTTTGGGTGCACTGGGGGCCTTGAACTTTTGTAGGGGGCACCAAGATAAATATGTTGTGGGGATAGTCCTGCAGACCAAAGTTTAAGAAAATCATAATTTCATTCTCAAAAACACGATTAGGTTATCTCAAAAGGCCTAAAGTAGGACCGTTACTCTCTTTCCCTCTTTCGCTTTTTTCTGTTTTTTTTTCTTTTTCCCCTTCTTTTTCCTTTCTCCCCCATTCCACTGTTTCATTCGCTCTGTCTTTCCACTTTTTCTCTACTTCTTTCCCTCCCTTTTTCTCTTCTTCGCTCAAGCCCTACCAAGATTTTTCGACCACAAAGAAAAATAATCGCTATATATGTGGGCCATAATTATGTATTAATGTACTATTCCATTCATGTCACCAATTTGCTCTAGAATCAATTAAGTTTTTACTATTCAAATTCTTCAAAGATTTTCTCCCCGGTCACCACATTCCCTCATAACATTTTTAAGGGTGTCATTGATATTAAAGCTGTATAGTTTTGGTAAATCCACCAAAATGCACCTATCACTATTCCAATTCATTGCTAGCTAATATGAATGGATATGCCCTATAACAGTTATGATGTGGAGGATATAAAATGAAAATGTGTTTTACAGGATGAATTTTGCGATTTTACATGGAAATTTAACTTGATCGGGTCACCCGATCAAATTAAAATATCTGTGTGTTTTTGTCTTTCAATTAAATCCTATTCCAAATCATGGAATGGGCTGAAACTTTCAAGATATGTTCTTTGTCTGTAACTTTTGGATATCTAATCACTAAATTTATAAGTGCTTGAATGCCCATTTTTAAAATTTAAAACAAGCATCGCCGAGAGAGGGCGCTATATATCCAAGATTTGAATATTTGAAATTTTCTCAGAGAAGTGCAGTTGGAAAAATATCTAACGGTCCCTACGCTTCAGTAAGACTGTCATATTAGATGATATTCGATTATCAATCACATTATTGACCCTTTACCAAAGCTATACACAGGCTTTAAAACCTTATCCGCTGCCATGTTCTATCCATGTAGGAGTGCAAAATTGATGTTTGAACTAAGGGGGGGGGGGGGGTTGATGATTGAACTAGGGGGTGCCAAATGATTACCAAGAAATTGACTGATTAGGCTGATGATGATTATTGAATAATTCATTGAAAAAATGAATGTTTGATCAAGCATATTGCACATTGATTGAATTGATTTATTGATAAATTTTTGACAGAAGGATTGATAGGTAAAAGTTGTTGCCCCAATTTTCGGAACTTATCATTAAATTCCGAAAATTCTGCTCTGGACTTCATACGTACATGTAAGAGCAATCAGTCTCCCAACAGAAGGGGAGGCGGGTGAGAGGGAGGGTTTTTTTTTTTTTTTGGGGGGGGCTAAATGTTCTGTTGAACCTTATTCCATCAACCTACTTTTCCCACTTAAGTTCCATCTCACCCTCTATTCTCCCGACTCCCATGAACACATTGCTGAGATCCACATAATAAAGTTAAAATGCTGCCCCCAAAAATGCAATGTGTGTTGAACTTCACTCATGCATTAAAGTTCAATTTAATAATTCATGAAATTTGCTTTAACAACCAAAACTGGCCACGATTGATCATTAATTTATCACAACACTCTTAACTTTGCAGGTTCTAACGGATTTGCCTTTCAAAAACTGACTGAAATTGGAAGGCTATTTCCTGTCCGGCCCAATTTTCATACCCTTTGTTTAAGTGGGAAGTGCTCGCTCAACACATTTTGGTGTCATTTGAAAGTTGGCTTTATTATATATGTAGGTCCCCCCCCCCAAAGTAATATATTTTTTATTCGGCAGCCATGTCAAAAGTTGATAGATTTTGGGGAGCTACCATCAAGTAGATAAAACTAGTATTGTACCCAGGGCAGTCAGGGTCGTATCTAGGGGGCGCAAAGAAAGAAATGAAAAAAGGAAAAAATAATGCAAAGGAATAAAAGTGCAGAAAAGGGATACCACTGAACCATGGGTGTCGATCGGTATTCTTGGTTGGGGGGATGATTGACACAAATGTTCTTGTGGATGGGGATCTTTCAACATTACCCCCACTAAAATCACAAGTTAGGACATTTGAGAGTGGTTGATATGCATGGTGTTCTTGGAAATTCCTTCATTGTTGTAGTGTACTATACTTGTATAATTTTTTTGAAAATTCAATTTGTGTTACAAGTAAGCCTATTCTAAACTCATACCGAGGAAAAAATGACAAAAATTGACTGGACCATGTACATAGTGATCTGTTTATTGAGCATGATGTATACACAGGGCGTCGATCCATTTTTCAGATGGGGGGAGGCAACATTATGAATCAACGTTCCAAATGGCGCTCGATCACAAAAAACGAACAAACTCACCCACACACCCCCACACACATAGGCCTATATATATATATAACATGAGAAAGAGACACATATCTCACCTTCACCAACAATGCGAGCGCGAAGCGCGAGCTAAATTTTTTTAGTATGTCATGAAAACAGGAAAAATGTACCTGTTTAGGTTTGTTTGTAGTAACTCATGAGGAGGGTCGATACATGTATCTCACTAGAGAGCGAGCTGAAATTTCTTTATATTCTGACCTGAAAGCTTGATATTCTAAGCATTTTTGGTACCAATGATTAAGATGGAACAATAGATGCCAGCGCGAGCTGAAAAGTTTGATATTTTGATCTGGAAAAAAAGACACTTTAATGGAAGATATATATCCAACAAAAGATTATTGCAAAATCAAAGTTCTTTTGAGGTTTAGAATTGAAAACGGGACATTCTATTCACCTATATAATCATGAAAAGTTTGGGCTTTTGGTACATGATGCGAGCGCGAAACGCGAGCTGAAAATTTTTATATTCCAATCTGAAAAGCAGACATTTTGAGCACGATTTTAAATCAAGATCGAGTTGGTATCTCAATCTCGCTTGCTGATTTCAGTGTAGCATTACAATCTTATTTTATTTTTTGGTTGCACATGCGGAATTATTGGGGGAGGGGGCAAAATGATATGTTTGCCCCCCAATATTTTCATTGGTGGGGCGATCGCCCCCTGCCCCCCCCCAGGATCGATGCCTCTGTGTATACAACTTCTCTCTTAAATCTAACCTGACTGGCAGTATCTTTATTCTTCTTAATGCATGATGATAAAATACAGATTCGGACCAATTAAGACTAGCACAAATTACAATCTGTGTGGCTTCTCGTGCGCCATCGGGCTTACCGTCATTCCTTTATTTATCTTGCCACCCTTTTACTTCCGTTTATTTTTCCACCCTTTTGAATTAATGATTTATTTAAATTAATTTATTCACCACTGGTGGGATGGAACACCCTATCCACAAAAGTTGATTTTCGTTGGGGTCCTTTTATGTCATGTGTTAAAAAATATCAGATACATAAACATTTCATTCTTTTTCATCTTGAACCTCCACCCATCTGTTTGTTTTTATTTCATAACAATATACACAAATTGCGAGGGAAACAAACTGATTGATGACATACTATAATCATCATGATCAAACTTTTCATTTTTTCATCATCATTATTATAATTTTTCTACCCTAAATTATTGGGGGGATGATAATACAGGCCATCCCCCCACTTGAAATATTGGGGGGGGATATATCCCCCATCCCCCCCGTGATCGACACCCATGCACTGAACTGAAGGAAATTAATACCCTGTCTTGTTATTCCCATGGTAATGCCGTTTCCAACACAATTAGAAAATGAATCTTGCATGTCTTTATCAAAAGATGAATATTCGTGCCACTTTTTGTCTCACCTGCGAAGCAAAGTGAGACTATAGGCGCCGCTTTTCCGACGGCGGCGGCGGTGGCGGCGGCGTCAACATCAAATCTTAACCTGAGGTTAAGTTTTTGAAATGATGTCATAACTTAGAAAGTATATGGACCTAGTTCATAAAACTTGGCCATAAGGTTAATCAAGTATTACTGAACATCCTACTAGAGTTTCATGTCACATGACCAAGGTCAAAGGTCATTTAGGGTCAATGAACTTAGACCATGATGGAGGAATCAACATCGAAATCTTAACCTGAGGTTAAGTTTTTGAAATGTCATCATAACTTAGAAAATATATGGACCTAGTTCATGAAACTTGGACATAAGGTTAATCAAGTATCACTGAACATCCTGCATGAGTTTCACATCACATGACCAAGGTCAAAGGTCATTTAGGGTCAATGAACTTTGGCCGAATTGGGGATATCTGTTGAATTCCCATCATAACTTTGAAAGTTTATGGATCTGATTAATGAAACTTGGACATAATAGTAATCAAGCATCACTGAACATTTTGTGCAAGTTTCAGGTCTCATGATTAAGGTCAAAGGTCATTTAGGGTCAATGAACTTTGGCCGGATCGGGGTATCTGTTGAATTACCATCATAACTTTGAAAGTTTATGGATCTGATTAATGAAACTTGGACATAATAGTAATCAAGCATCACTGAACATTTTGTGCAAGTTTCAGGTCTCATGATTAAGGTCAAAGGTCATTTAGGGTCAATGAACTTTGGCCGGATCGGGGGTATCTGTTGAATTACCATCATAACTTGAAAGTTTATTGGTCTAGTTCATTGAACTTGGACATTAGAGTAATCAAGTATCACTGAACATCCTGTGCTCATTTCAGGTCACATGACCAAGGTCAAAGGTCAATGAACTTTGGCCGAATTGGGTGTATCTGTTGAATTACTATCATAACTTTGAATGTTTATGGATCTGATTCATGAAACTTGTACATAAGAGTAATCAAGTATCACTGAACATCCTGTGCGAGTTTCAGGTCACATGATCAAGGTCAAAGGTCATGTAAGGTCAATGAACTTTGGCCATGTTGGGGTTTTTTGTTGAATAACCATCATATCTCTGTAAGTTTATTGGTCTAGTTCATAAAAAGTGGTCTAGTTCATTAAACTTGGACATAAGAGTAACCATGTATCACTGAACATCTTGTGCGAGTTAGAGTAGTATTCATAGTCAGCACTGCTGCTATATTGAACCGCGTGATGCAGGTGAGACGGCCAGAGGCATTCCACTTGTTTATTAAAGGGGCGGTCCAGGCTGAAGGTATTTATAGCTTAATAAATAGAGTAGAATTCACTGCCAATTTCATCAAAAACGGACAACAGATAGCAAAGTTATCGAATTTTAAAGTTTAGTAATATTTTGTAAAAATAGTCGTCATGAATATTCATTAGGTGGGCTGATGATGTCACATCTCCACTTGTTCTTTTGTATTTTATTATATGAAATTAGGTTTATTCAAATTTTTTCCTCCAAGAAACAGAAAAACTGTATTGACAACAATTACTGATTTAGTACATTAGATATTTATTGCTGCAACTTATTTAATCATATAAGGGAGACATATTATTCTCACAAGTATGAAAAAAAATATGATTTTATGTAATAATATAAGAAAACATAAAGTGGAGATGTGACATCATCAGCTCGCCTAATGAATATTCATGACGACTGTTTTCACAAAATATTGCTAAACTTTAAACTTCAATAACTTTATTATTTGTTATCCGATTTTGATGAAATTTTCAGTGTTTTGCACAGTGAATTCTACTCTGTGTATTAAATATTTTCAGCCTGTACCACCCCTTTAATGATAATCATACCAACTCTCTACAAGAATTCCAACAAACAGCTTTAGCTTGAAATATTCCTTTTGTCAATCGCAAATACGCTAGCTGCGACTTTGAATCTTGACATTTTACTTTTCATTAATTCTCATTAAAAGTTATGAAATACATTATTTATCTGGTTCCCTTTTCAAAGCGTTTTCTTACAGTAAGAGATGAATAATGTGACATAAGTACTAGTATCTGTGTATGAAATCACTGATAAAATAATTATGATGACGATCAAGCTGTTGTGGTGATGAGGATAATGATGATGTGATAAAGATAATTATGGACTGGTGATTGTTATGAGATGGGAGGTGGTGATGATAGTGATGGTAATGATGTCGATGATGGTGGTGGTGACGTTAGTGATGACAATGATGGTAATGAAGCTAGTGGTGTTGATGATTATGATGATAGTAGATGGTGTTGGTAATGAACAGTGGAATACAGGTGGTGGGGGATCATGGTCTTGGGGGCAAGATCACCCCCCTCAAAAAAAGAAGATAAAATACCAAAAAAAGAATGAAAGAGAAACGAAAAGAGAGAAGAGTTTTAGTATGATGTCATAATAAAAAAAATGAGTTTGTGTAATAAAAATGTCAAAAATTTTACTCATTCACAATTAATAAAAATTACTTTGGCATGATGGGCCATATCTTACCCCTCAAAATCTTTCACTCATTACGCCAATGATAATGATGAAGTTTGTGGTGATGATGATGTCATAATGACGATGATGGTAATGATATTGATGATGAAGTTGGTGGAGGTAATGTTTGTGATGATGATCACCCCCCCCCCTGCCCTTTTATCTTTCTTCTCTCATTATCAACACGCCGCCTGACATCTCCACCCCCATTATCTCCATTCCCGTCTTCTCCAACCATTTTCGCATCTCCATCCCTATTTCATTTCAATCTCTCCTCTCATCTCCACCCCCTACTCCTGTCAACCCTTCCACATCATCTCCATTCACCTCATCATCTCTACTCGATCCTCTCACCATCTCCACCACTCCTCACCATCTCCATCCTCATCTCTAAACCTTATCTCAATCCCTCCCCGCATCATCTCCATCCATCCTTGCATCATCCCCATCCCTCCTCTCATCATCTCCATCCACTCATCATCCACACCCCTCTCAACTCCATCACTCCTCATCATGGCCATCCCACCTTTCACCATCTCCCCCCCCCCCATCTTCATCTCTCCAATCATCTCCATCTGATTACCATGTGACACAACATTTGCTCCTGTGACAATTGCCCCAGGCTTAATTTTGTCTAAAGCCCTTTTCACAATTGGCTGCGCAACTACTTACGACCCTTCACAGTTGCAATTCTGTGCAACATATATTGTGACCAAGTGATCGCAAACAATCGCACGAGCAATTGTGAAAGCCCCTTAAGATAGAGGTTCAGGGTTGCAATATGGTTTTAAGTTAGGTTTAGACCTTGCTGGTTGAAGCTGTTCATAAGATTATGGTGTGGAATTTGCCAGAGCAAATGTCATGGAACCCGTCACCGCAGCTCTCAATAAAAGGTAAATATTCAGCGAGAAAAGAGATACAAAATAGTGCAAGAACCAAATATTCAAAATACTTCTTTGGAGTTAAGTGGCTTTTATTAAGTAACATTAAGGTAAACTTGATCAGATCTAAAATTACATAGTAACACATATTGAACTTCAGTGTATATAAAACATATTATATCCCACATTTATACTGGTTCAAAATTTCAAATAGGATTACATTACCACAATTATGATAATACTCTTATGATAATAAATATGACACAATTCCAACTGGGAACAATATCCTCTGCTCTTGGGGTTTATGTAAAGCTAAGGACGATCTTAAAATTAAATTAGTGCCAATATAAATTAACATTTATCCAACAATTGCACTTTCAGGAATATACAACCTGTTATACGTTACTATATTTGGTTTCCATGGCAATTACATGATCCCTAACTTAGCTGGAGGGATTTTCAACCCTTCCTCATCTTTTATTTTGTCACACATAAACTGGCCATACAGAGCTTGCAATTCAGGTGGTCTCAAAGAGCTGAAAAGATAGAAATAAAATAAAGTAATTTCAACTATTTGAAGCTCTGCACCTCTTTTGCTACTGAAACAAATCAAACCATTTCAACCTTCAGTTTAGAAGCAAATACATTTTTCAAATATATTAAAGTTAATTAATTGCAACTAATTCAATAATAAAGGAAAGTTCACTCTGAAAAAAAGTTGGTCGTAAAAATAGCAGAAAAGTAATACCAAAAAATATTGGTGAATGTATGAGGAAAAGTTTCAAAACGTTATTAGAATTTTAAGTTTTAGATTTGTGGCGTCATAAACGAGCAGCTGCCCCATATGTTTTGTCATATAAAATTCATGAATTCAATTTTTTTCAATAGTTCCTGATGACTTATTTTTCTTTTCTTTTCAGGTTTGTGTGTGAAGTGTTTTGTCTTTTGAATATATACAAAAGGCATAGTAAAACCAGTTTCAATTTTCTTACAAAATTACAATTTCTTGACTTTTTACCATTTATTATGCAGAAATGCTGCTCGCACATGACATCACAAATCCAATAATTGAAATTCTAATAACTTTTCAATTCTTTGATGGATTTTCCTCAAACCTTTGGCAATATTTTTTATTTTTTCTGCTGTTTTTTACAATTAACTTTTTGTCAGGATGAACTTCCCCTTCAAGCTCACTTGAACGATACTTGGTATCATCTAGATGTGTATGACATAAATGTTCCTCATGAATTAAGCATAACCCCTACATACCCAAAATTAATTTAGAATGTTACAACTTCTACTTCACCTAAACATGTAGTAGTTACTCACATTTTTAAGAAGCAATTTTAAATTTTTATGAATACAATGTATATAAAAAAATAAGTTAAATTTTTGTTCAATTCAAACAATGTATAAAAGAAATAAGTAAATGTTCAATTCAATTGTTCTTTCTTTCATTCAAAGAATTTGAAAATACCAAAAAATAAAAATTGAAATTTGATGTGCCTGCATGAAGTTCACAAATTTGATACTATCTAAGAAGCTGTACTTACCTCATCGATCAAGGGACTGATGCCCAAGTCATTGGAACTCGGTATCATTTCTGCTCGTGAAAGAAATGGAAAGCCAAGGCCATCGCTTGTCGAGTATGAAACCTCTTCTCCTCATCCCGGGTGTAGGTGGTTGGGACCAGCCCAAGTGCTTGTATCCTCCAGATGACCCGTTGTTTCCAGTGGAATTTGCATTAAAAAAAGCTGTGACAGATACTGACAGGTAAAAAAATAAGAGACATGTTTTTCGATAACGAAAAGCAAGTTTTAAAATTTAGATTTTGATAAAAACATGTAAAGTTTTTCAATTTCGGTATAATACATTTTTTTCAATAAACTATTCCATATTGTAAACTTCATAACTTACAAACTGAGACATTTTCAAATCTATTTCCTTAATTGGTTTAGATGTTGGTTGGAAGCACCCCCCCCCCCCCCCGCCTGAGGGCCTCCAAAAAGGGGCGTCAAGGATGGTTACTTTAAAATTTGGGAAGGGCATTCCGACCACGCAGTCAATCAATTTCCTAAAATCAGCTTAATAGTGACATTAAAAACAATTTTTAATAAGTAGAAGTGTAGAAATGCAAAAATAGCACACTCTCGCCATTGGAAAATGGGAAATATGTCAAGAGTTCAATTGTAAGTTAGAGCAATTACGGGATCGGAGTTCGGTTCGGAAGTTTTGCTCCTAAAATCGGAATCGGTTCGGATATCGGATCGGAAGATATTCAAAAACAAAAAAATACATTAAAATTTGTATGTGGCCGGCGCGTGGACAAATGCGGCACGCTACACTGATGGCAGAATTTGTTTTGATCTCCGACATAATCGGAGGAAGGAAAATAAGATAATGACGTTCCAGCGCGCGACACTACCGCCGATCAACGATAGGCCTCTTCTCTACAACATCGTGGTGATGGCGGAGTCCGTCGTGAACTTTTAGAGGCCGCATTACTTATCGAAAAAGACGCACTATTATCCAAAGTTGTTTACGATGATATTCACCTTTTCTACAATATCGTAGTGATGGCGGAGGTAATCGTAAACTCTTAGAGGTCGCATGACCTCCCGAAAAAGACGCATTATTATCCAAAGTTGTTTACCATGATATTCACCTTCTCTACAACATCGTGGTGATGGCGGCGTCCGTCGTGAACTTTTAGAGGTCGCATTACTTACCGAAAAGACGCATTATTATCCAGAGTTGTTTACCATGATATTCACCTTCTCTACAACATCGTAGTGATGGCGGAGGTAATCGTAAACTCTTAAAGGTCGCATGACCTCCCGAAAAAGACGCATTATTATCAAGAGTTGTTTACCGTGATATTCACCTTCTCTACAACATCGTAGTGATGGCGGAGGTAATCGTAATCTCAAAAAGGTCGCATGACCTCCCGAAAAAGACGCATTATTATCAAGAGTTGTTTACCGTGATATTCATCTTCTCTACAACATCGTAGTGATGGCGGAGGTAATCGTAAACTCTTAAAGGTCGCATGACCTTCTGAAAAAGACGCATTATTATCCAGAGTTGTTTACCATGATATTCACCTTCTCTACAACATCGTAGTGATGGCGGAGGTAATCGTAATCTCATAAAGGTCGCATGACCTCCCGAAAAAGACGCATTATTATCAAGAGTTGTTTACCGTGATATTCACCTTCTCTACAACATCGTAGTGATGGCGGAGGTAATCGTAAACTCTTAGAGGCCGCATGACCTCCCGAAAAAGACGCATTATTATCCAAAGTTGTTTACCATGATATTCACCTTCTCTACAACATCGTGGTGATGGCGGCGTCCGTCGTGAACTTTTAGAGGTCGCATTACTTACCGAAAAGGACGCACTACTATCCAAAGTTGTTTACCATGATATTCACCTTCTCTACAACATCGTAGTGATGGCGGAGGTAATCGTAAACTCTTAAAGGTCGCTTGACCTCCCGAAAAAGACGCATTATTATCAAGAGTTGTTTACCATGATATTCACCTTCTCTACAACATCGTAGTGATGGCGGAGGTAATCGTAATCTCAAAAAGGTCGCATGACCTCCCGAAAAAGACGCATTATTATCAAGAGTTGCTTGCAGTGATATTCACCTTCTCTACAACATCGTAGTGATGGCGGAGGTAATCGTAAACTCTTAAAGGTCGCTTGACCTCCCGAAAAAGACGCATTATCCAGAGTTGTTTACCATGATATTCACCTTCTCTACAACATCGTAGTGATAGCGGAGGTAATCGTAAACTCTTAGAGGACGTATAGTCAGATAGTCGTAAATATTACCGCGCATGTCAGCGTGTTCAACTAAATCTTATTTGCCTCCGCTTAAGATCAAAACATATCGTCTTTTCGTTGTTTTTCTTCCTCCATTTTTGTCGGAGATCAAAACAAATTATCACCAATTATCATTATCATCGTTTTGTTCTTCCCCGATTATGTCGGAGATCAAAACAAATCATAATCTTCATCTCCACCTGCATTTCCGCTAATATCGGAGATAAAAACAAATCATAATTTTCTTCCCCTTTATCTTCTTTTCCTTCCACCGCTTTTGTCTGAGATCAAAACAAATCACCAGCGCATTTTGACGGCAAACATGTCGCCACATGTTTTTTGTTTTGTTTTGTCTTGTTATGTTTTGGTTTTTCCGATCCGATTTTTTCCCCAATGGTCAAAAATCGGAGTTCGGAAAAATGTAGAAAAAAGGGGAAAATCGGATCGGATCGGGAATTGGAATAAAAATCGGTTACAGCATTAGGACTCAAGAGACGGAAAAATTAACTAAAATAAGTAAGTTGACCTCGCATAGCTAGTTGAGCTGACTGCCTCACTCAGTCACAATCACAGCACAGCCGGTCGCCCAGCTGGCCGGCCGGCTACCGAGACATTTTCAAATCTATTTCCTTTTAGTTAGTGACATAAAAAACAAAATTTTAATATGTGGAAGAAGCGTAAAAATACAAAAATAGCACACTCTCGCCACTGGAAAATGAGCAATATGTCTAGAGACGGAAAATTAACTAAAATAAGTAAGTTGACCTCGCATAGCTAGTTGAGCTGACTGCCTCACTCAGTCACAAAGTTTTCTTTACAATCACAGCACAGCCGGTCGCCCAGATGGCCCGGCGAGGCGAAGCACCGCACCGGTGTCCTTCTCAGTTGAACTATCTCAAAAAGTTTGCATTTGAAGTATCAGTTTTGTGAAATGCAATAACTTTAAATAAGTACAGGAAATGTGAAAACGGAATATGAAAATACAAAATAGCACACACTCACCATCAAAATATGTAAAGTGACGGAAAAATCAACTCAAATTTGCAAGTTGTAAGTTGAATGAACACGGCTCGCCGGCGGTATCGGATTATTCTCGTTGCAAGGGAACTCGCTTTATTTTCTTTCAAAATAGCTCAAAATGCACTGAAATGTCAATTTTTCTGTCGAGAATGTATTGAAGAAACATGGATTATGCGGGAAAATACTTTTGAAGTAAAGTTTGAAATTTTATTTCATGAAATTTTGAAGAATTCTTCAAGTGGTCGAGTTGTCCGATTCAGAGCCAACCCTGGACAACTCGACCGGGACGAGTTGTCCAGGGCAGCGGGTCGGGCTGTCCAGGGTCGGGCTGTCTGGTGGTCGGGCTGTCCGGACCCCAGCTGAGCTTATACTTTCCAGGTTCAATACGAATGTTTGCCTTGCCGATTTGCTGATGTCTGTCTTTCTCTCTATCTATCTCTCAAATTCTATCTCTATCTATCTATGTAACTGCAGTATCTATCTATCTAATAATCTTCTCTGTCTCTCTCATTCTTTATTTAACATCTATCTATCTCAAATTCTCTATCTCTATCTATCCATCCATCTGTCTGTCTTTCTCTATTTCTCTCTGTCTCTAACTACCTATGTAACTACAGTATCTATCTGTTAATTTGTCGCTCTTCTCTCTCATTTGATCTATCTGACATCTATCTATCTCTCAAATTCTCTATCTATCTCTCTATCCATATCCATCTGTCTGTCTTTCTCTATTTCTCTCTATTTATCTATTTTTTAACTAGAGTATCTATCTATCTGTTAATTTGTTAATATTCTTTGTCTCTCTCTCTCTCTTTATCTATCTAACATCTATCTATCTCTCATCTATCTATCTCTATCTATCCATCTGTCTGTCTTTCTCTATTTCTCTCTATCTATCTATGTATCTATCTATCTGTTAATTTGTCTATCTTCTCTGTCTCTCTCATTCTATCTAACACCCGGGATCTAACATCTATCTGTCTCTCAAGTTCTCTATCTCTCTCCTTCTCTAGCATCTGTCTGTCTTTTTTCTCTCTTTCTCTTTGCTATCTACAACATCTCTCTCTCTATCTATCCTTCTCTCTCTCTTTCTCTCTCTCTCCCCTCCCTCTATATATCGACCTCTCTGTCTCTCCCCCTCTCTCTGTTTATCTGTCTATCCATCCATCTCTCCCTCTTTCTCTCTCTTTCTATCTATCTATCCACCTCTCTCTCTCTCTCTCTCTCTATCTGTCTGTCTATCTTATCTCTATCTATTTATCAGTCTTCTATATCTATCTTTCGGCAGCTATAAGTGTATCAATCCATCAAACTTCGATTTGTCTTTCCATTATAAGTATCTGTTTATTTTGATTTTGTCTGTCATTCTATTCATTTAGTTAATAATTTATTTTTTAGAAAAAAAATATAAACAACGCGAATGCAAACTATGTTCGGATTTCACTCCTGACTGCCGCTCTCTCTGTACATGAAGTGCCGAGGAACTCTGTGCTCTGATCAGTAACTGTGCAAATTGCATGCGGTGTGGTCACGGCTGTTTCACTCCCATAGGCTATGTACAAAATAAGCCCTTTCAAGTACGCGCGCACGAAATCCTCGCGCGCTGCCCAGCCAGCTGATATGATATTTCAACTTTTACACTAGAGAGACTCGACGATCAACTGTAAGATTTCAATTCAACATGTGTTAAAAAGCTACATTTTTGGAGGTTTGCCTTACCTTTTAAGGTTATTCCTTTCCATCGTCATATGGTATCTCCAAAATTTCACGAGAAATCACATTCCAAATTTCGAAAATCCTTATCATTTTGATGATATTCACATAAATCCTGAAAGTTCCACTCTTATTAGTGACATTTTCAGTGCAATCGCGAATGAGCCTGGGACTCGCAGAGAGCGACCATTTCAGGCATAATATCTTGAAAAACACTACTCCGATTTGGTGTTCTCAACGTCTCAAAAGATATAATGTCTTGCTTAATAATATATCCGATCGGCATCAATAACCCATCATTAGTTGTCTTTTAATTCTACTTTTGCTACCCAGTACGACTAATGCACGTCAAATACCATATACGGTCTTTGACGTTGCCAAGTTTCTTCTGGGAACTTATAACACGATCATTGTTTCATTATAAGAATTTGGAAGGTGTATATTTCATGAATAAAGTAACAAATTCAAATAAAAATAAGTTTGTTAGAAGTTTTAGATATTTTTTGTTAAGTTTTGTCAGAAAAATTATGACGATATGTTGAATTTATTTTATATAGATTTGAATCATTGAAATTTATAAATACCAATTGGCAATCGATCCTTCACCGCTAACGATTTACGATTTATTTGTAAACAAAACTATCTGGACGTCATCGATCACACTTTGAATGCGGAAATGGGTCTAGATCTAACGTTAGGTCCAAGACCGGACCAAACACAGCGAGACCACTTGAACAAATGTATTTGTTTTAGAGGAAAATTCTACTTGAATTATTCCATTACTCTTCTCATAATTAAAATTTGAGAGAAATGTTGCAACTAAAACGATTCACGTTCGTCTGACAGCATTTTGTGATCCTTTTTAGACTTGATCCTGGGGAGAGCCTATTTTAGAATGGGAGATCGAGTCGACGATACCAAGTACATGTACCACGGATCATGATTGATCATGGAAAAAAATTATTTCTTCTAACTAGCTGTCATCATATAAGCCGTGAGAGTACATTGGCCTATTTTTTCAATGGCATGAATTGCTTAAGTTGGCGGTCCTCTAAAAAAATAGGCAAACTCTTTCTCATTAAAAAAATGAAAAAAATAAATAACTTGTTATAGTAGGACTATTTAAGAGGGATGGGTCAAGCTGAATGAAATGTTGATGACCCCCCCCCCCCAAAAAAAACAGAGTCTTAGCCTCCAATTTTTGGTCGTCCCTAACCCCCCCAAAAAAAAAAAATTAAATAAAAAGAAATAAATGAATAAATAAATAATTGAATAAAAAAGGGTCTTTCAAAAAATTTAGTAAGGGCGGTCTTTTTTTTCTATCTCGGCGCTTCCCTCTTGAAAACTTATAGATCATTTTAATCTTAAATCTGCCTTTTTTATTTGTAATGTTTCATGATTTTATGCTTTTCCATCATGCTAATCATTTGTAAATATTGTGATTGTTATGATTTACTTCAATAAAAACTTAAATATAAAAAATAGTGTTTTTTTAATTGTGGTGGGGGGTGGGAGGGTTAAAAAAATTGAAGGGGGTTTAACCCCTGTAACACCCACCCCTGTGTATGCCACTGACTTGTTAATACTGAACCAGATCCAGAGACAGGGGCCGGCCCCGGGGCCATCTTATTTTTGAGGATAAGGCAGTCCCCCCCCCCGCCCCTTCTGGAAAGTGGTGTTAGGTGCCGTGGAAGTTTTGAAAATGGGGGCTGACCATGCAATAATCATATTTATATGGTAATTTTTATGTTTGTTGACTAGTATCATTGTCACTGATTTTTTTAAAAAATAACTTTACTTGTTAAATTTTTTAAATGGAAACTATGTTTTTTCTTATTGTGGAGGTGAAATATTACCCCCCCCCCCCACCGTCATAAATTCCCAAGCCAATCCAACCCCACAATACCTCAGAGGAAGGTCCAGTATTTTTAAAATCAAGAGGGTGCAAAGAGCAAAACTGAAAATTGAGTGGGTGCAGATGACAATTTTCTATGCAATTTCCTAAAACTGGCTATAGGCCTATAGTTATATTAGCAGTATGTTCAATTGAGATTTTTTTTCAAAATGAGGGGGGGGGGACATCCCTTCCAACCCTGCCTTTGACTCTGGTTTTTCAGTTCATCAATACTGCCTTTGTCCCGTTTCATTAATTGTTTGTTGTCAGTGATCAAGGATTTAATATACATCAGCCCCATTGCATAAAAAAGTTACAATTATGATTTACCATGCAAATACAACTTGTATGGAGTCCTTGATCTTGATTGGCTTTGATTAGTGTTAACATGGTAGTTACCATTTGATAACAAGGTTACCATAATACTAACTTTTATGCAATTGGGGCACTGGAGAAGGCAAAATTGAGGAAGGGGTGGCGTATTAATGACAATGGCCTTTCATTTGGATAAGGCTGCCTAATCAAGGAGTCATTCTCAAAATATAGCATGCCAGGCAGCATACAAGTACATGTGCCTCACCCTTGTGCCTTTATCCTTGATTATACAGCAGAATGTTAGATGTCTCAAGTAGTCATGGCAGGTCATCCCTTGCTTATAAAAAGAGTAAGATTATATAAATGAATTTCATTCAAAATTTACAATAAAATTGCAGTGAATTACTACATATTTTAGGAAGTTTAGATACGGATAGAGTTTCATTCACATTCAACTATTTATTGAACCACATTTGAAAATTTGCCCTCCAGTGACATTACATGCACAGATATATATATAAATAAACATCAAGACAATAATTTTACTTGAAAGCAACCTTCCAAAAAAATAATATTTTAATAAGCATGTATAACAACTGAGGTAGGAGGTAAAGTTCAATCTCTACATGTCTGTTGGGTTAATGAAACCCTCATAACTTTATAAAAGCTATAAAATATGGATGAAAGGAGAAGGGATTGAACTCCTAAATGAAAACAATGGTCACTTGTCAGGTCTGCATTATATACCCCCTCCCAAAAAAAAATTAATATGAATATGAAAAAATCAGTCATTTTAAAACATAATATATTTGCAAATTTCATGTGATCTACCACTCACACAGCCATAAAAATTGGTTACCGGTATCTATCATTGTTGTATGCATATCAATTACAGTGTACATAACAATAAAAAAAAAACACTGAAAAAATACTTTCACCATCACATGCCTGGCAAATTCAGTACCCCGTGAATAAATTTTTTTATGCAATGATACAAGACTTAAAAATACAATAAATATAAATTACAAATCAGATAAGTGACTACTGGTAATTGATTAGATTGGATATGACATGCACATGTAGCTCATTCCTTTATATTCTCAAAATTATTGAATTTGTAAAAATAATCTGAATCTCGTTGTTCTCTGCATTTTAAGTGACTAGAAATGTAAACCATAGTCATAATTCATATGATACAATATAATACATTGCTATTATAATACATATTTTCAGTTGTTTTTAACCTACTATTTAACATACAATTCAATTCAAGGTTTATTAGAAACATGAGTCGCAGCCAAATGGCTGAATTGTTCATGTATACAAAGTAAAAACAATAAAAAGACTCATTACATATTTCAAACATTAAAAAACAGTAACCTTTGTAAAAACTGACATGAGAAATATGTGTATAGGCAAGAATACTTTGGCAAAGAAAATTTATATACATGTACATAAGATAATGAGGAAATAGTAAATTAAAAATAATAAAAAATAAAATACGTAAACGTTTGTAAAAGATCAATAAAAATATATGGATATTAAAAAGAGTTGATTTCCTCATTCATTAAAAAACTTGATATTGCAAGTAGGCTGGTATTGCTTTCAAATGAGCAATGGGTTTATTGATTGGGCATGTCTTTATTCAGGAGATCTATGAAATATGGTATGGGGCTATTGCGAAATCGATTTGTCCTACATTTGTATTGCTGATATCTAGGAGTATGTCGGAGATTGATGGGTAAGTTTTTTGGAGGAGGTAACCAGGTACTGAATGTTGGATATTTGGTTACAGATATTGCGAAATCCAGGCCGAGTTTCTCCCTTCTGTATTCCAGAGTAGGAATTTCACATGATAGGCAAGCACTGGCATAATCTGTGTAGTTTGCCCGGGTAGTTTGGGCCCAACATGATTCTACAAGCTCTTTTTTGAATTTGCTCTAAACTTCTTACATATTTCTTTGTAAGCCCACCATTAAAAACTGGGGTGCAATATTCCATAACAGGACGAATGTAGCCCATGTATACCAATTTCAGATCCGATAGAGACAGCCCATATTGCTTCGAAAGCCTAAACATGTACAACTTCCTGTTACATTTTTTGATGATTTCCATGATATGTAGGTCCCATTTTAGATTGGATTGGACGATTACACCAAGAATTTTAACAGACTGTTACATGTTATTAACTTCTTAATCAATACACTTCAAATCGAACAAGAGTGTTGCTAAGGGCAAAAGATATATGCTGTCTGTAACATGGAAAATGGAGCTATTGGTCAAACAAGATAAGTGAAAGATGGTGACTTCACCTTTGACCTTCTGACCTCTAAATCAATAGGCTTCCTGGGATCCATGCTAGTATCGTGCACCAAATTATATGAGCCTAGATTCTACAAGCTCTTTTTTGAAATTGCTCTAAACTGAAGTTATCACGTTTACAAGGAAAAGTTAACGGACGGACGGACACCGAGCATGATACCATAATACGTCCCGTCAAGACGGGCGTATAAAAAGTGATGCCTGTAGTCTTTGAATTAAAGTTTGAAGTGAAATATATCTAAATTATTGGAACTAAATTTTTTTTTCAATTTGAATATTATATTATTATGACATTTTCCTACTAGTGTAGTATAATTAGACATGTCATGAATAATAACTGTAGAGAGACATTCCAGAAGTCTTTTTTTTATTGATAATTGAATTTAATATTATTCAATTATTGGCATTTAACTCGACAAATACTTTTTCCATTATCCACCCATTTCCATACCGAACTTCTGACCATATTGAATTGCATAATAATGCAGGCAAGACTGCCAGAGATGTCTTATTTGTATTGAAATACATTCATGTTAATACCCTCCTTTTAAATAAATTTGTCAGCTTGCAATCAGAATTTGATCAATTCTAACTGCATATCAATTAAAAACAAATATAGCGCAGGTAAGTTTTGAAATTGTTTAAAATGCTTTGACTTGTCTCTTCTTCCAGATGAATAGTTCTGAACTAATCTAGGATATTTTCAGCTACTAACACCTAATAGATGTTTTGGGTGAATTCTATCTTGATCTTTATAAGTACATCAAAGGCTGCAAGAACTCTTTTCCCGTATCCTATGGTTGCGCACTTTAAAATTTCACTGTAGCATTTAACCTTGCAGCAAATATTCTGCACATGGATATTGGTACATATACTTGCACATGTTTCTCAAAACTCTTATTACTGACATCGTTTAATAATTATTGATAAAAAAATAATGAATTTGTCAGATTTGATGGAGAAATACTAAATTTGAAAAAAAATAATTATAAGCAAAAGATAGGGAATCCAATAAACCACCTTTTCTGACTAAGTAATTTTCAGTTGATTATTAACATTAGGCAGTTGATTATTAACATTAGGCCTTTGACCCATTATCCTAATGAAAGTACATGTATTACCCAAGGATCAGATGTAGTGTGAACATAATTGATGCAGAAATAAAGGAATGTGACCAAGTTGAACAAAAACTTGACCTTTTGACCCCAACTTCCTTTTGTAGTGAGTACCTCAGTAAATACTGAAAACATAATGAATGAAAAGTTTCACCATGTCCAATTTGTAGAACTTTTTCCTAGATAATGTTACAAGTAGACCGTTTTTTAACTATATGTGAACTTGAGGTTTACTGTGTTTGTAGCAAAACTGGGCTCCTACAACATTCACAGGACATGTTAACTACAATAAATGCCAGTAGAAGTAGAACAACAAGAAGCTCTTGAAAAAGCTGGAATCACACTTGAAGCAGCTAAACATTCATTCGTGGAAAGAGCCTCCAGTTCATTGTTTGGAAGAAGCGTTAGGAAGATGGTCACGTCGAAATCAACAAGATACCTGGAACAGTAAGTAACGCAAATTCTTAGCACTGTGAATTAAATGAGAGAATTATCTTAATTCAAAGCTCATCACCTGTACAAATGTAACATACTACTTGTTTATTTCTTTGAAATATAGATAAAACATAATTTTTTTAAAGAATGGTTAACAAGTATAGATGTTGATCTACTTATAGTTGGAAAAAAAATATATATCCCCTTCCTTATGATATCCAAATCACTTTGATTTCTCATCTTCAAGCATTTTCTTCCATATTGACTAATTTTTACATTTAAAATAATAGTAACTGTGATAGAAATTGACACAATATTCAGAAAGTAATATGTTTCACCCTTTAACTTTCCTTTTCTTATCCCCTTTTCTTTGTGGTGAAAATTTTGGGAGCCATGAACCAGTGTGTACATGCAAGTGAGTGGGGGCATTTTCTTTCAACCTGTATAGTGGCAGATGAATTTAAAAGCACCAAATTTGAATTGCGGGGGGGGGGGGTGTCTTCTAATGAATGGCCATCAAAATATTAAATTAAAATTGTTATGTATATATGCTTTAGAGCTTATACATGTGAAGAAAGCTTCTTCTTGTTTAATAGTCATTCAAAGAGATTTACATAACAAGATGCAGCAAAGACATTGGCCATGATGAATGATGGGCACCTTAATTGGTCCACAGTACAGACAGATGAATAGGTAATTTTCACTGAGAATTAATGTCATACTGACCTCACTGTCTTTATTATCTCCATTCTTCTTATCAATGGATAACCACTGAAGACCTGGCTCAAGATCTCTGGCAGTGCATGGCTCCTTGGGGTGGGGGGGGGGGGCTGACCAACGGGAATTGCATCGTCTGATCTTCACAGTCAAAGGTAGTGTCCCATCACTGCTATAGCCCCATTCCTGCATTTATAAGATTTTGCATATGTTGCAATTGCATTCTGTAGGTAATCAAGAAATGACCAGGTTTGCCAATCCTCACTTGAACCATGGACAGTCAACAGTGATTCACTAGGTCCATAGCAGAGTCACAGACTGGAGGTGGTTAGACAACAGAAACAGAAAGAAAAGTTAGCACCAGAATATTGCTTTATTTTGAATAGTTTTAATGATCATAAAGAATGTGAAATCAATAAATTCATCTCAAGGACATTGCCACAAAGGATTATTCATGATCATTTCATTTGCACCTTTAAATGACAATAGATATTATAATCTGCCACCAGATTCATGATTAAATTCATCAAAAGTGAGAATAATATATACAATCATAAATCTTTCCTGGAGACAGAATAAAGCATTGGATTTGTACTAAAACAAGTTTTTGAGCAAATTTTGATCTGATATGCACTTGCATAATTGTATTATTTTTTTAAAACTGTGCCGATTGTCACCAGTGTGGCCTCAAATTTTGCATTACCAGAAGAGAGTAATAAAAGAGTAATAGAAATATCTTTAAAAATGTTGAGGGAGGCCAGCCTTTTTTTTCATAGCTAAAGCTATTAATTGGTAGAAATCATCAAAACCTACCCATATGTTCATGTTCCATCATCTTTCCACAGGAATGGATTTCTCACAACTCACGATGGGGCAATTCCTGAAGAAGAGGTGTGGATTAAGTTTGGGGGAGATCATGGTGGACAGGTGGAGGCTCATTTAAGTTGGTGATACAGAGGTCTGCAATGTGGAAAACACAATGCCTCATAGAAATCCTTGTTTGTTGGATGCTATGAAGGTTCCTTCCATCTCATTGCTTCAGAAAATGACTCATTCCATCACCAAGCAACTGACAAATGAAGAAGATTAAATGTAGAAGTCAGGATATTGGAGACATAAATTTCAAATTATTCTATTTTGTAACGTCACAGATGTGTAGATTATTACTGAAAATTGTGTGATATAATTTTTTAATTTTTTATATAAAAAGTAAAATAGCTGGCAGTTGTTTTAGATGTTTATTTTATCTGATGTAATATAGGTATGATTTAGATTTAACCTCTGATGTAACATACATATTTTTTCCTTCAATTTTTGAGACTAGGGGAACTAGTTGAAAGGATACATAAAATAAAAAAACCTATAAATATATTGGTAATAATGTCATTTTCATGTGTGAAATTAGATTTTTCAGATTATGTTGGTGACATTAGTTAAATATGACGTATCAACACTCAAATCAACAAAAGAAGAAATTCTTTGAATACATGTTTCACCAGAGAACAACTATCATGATGATAAAAAAGACGAACAGAATTTATGCTAATCTTCCCTGTACAAAACGTGCACACAGAAGACATGTTATATTAAAGATAAAAGGATCTTTGAAAAATGAAAGTCATCTTATGATGAAATTTAGTAAACAAGAAATGCCACAAAAGAAGCGCGTGCAGAGATAAACTATCATGTATGAACTATAATAATAAATGTATATTTTGGTCTGATACAATAGAAAATTAAAATTTAGGGCCTACCTGACCTATGTGTGTATAGTTTCTTGTGAATAAATGTAGCAATGTGTGTTATTGATTGATTCATTGAAACTAAAAAATTGAGAAAACAAAGAAATAAAAAAACACAAAATCCTTCATTTCAGACCCAATTCCCCGGACCCACCGTATAGACTCTATGAAGTACAGCATATTTTTAATGCAATACCCCCCCCCCATGTATCTGAAAAAACCTCAAGCAGAATCTAACCCTAAAAAAATCAATTAAAAAATCTAAAGAAATAAAAAAACACAAAATCCTTCATTTCAAACCCAATCCCCGGACCCGCCGTATAGACTCTATGCAGTACAGCATATTTTTAATGCAATACCCCCCCCCCATGTATCTGGAAAAACCTCAAACCTCAAGCAGAATCTAACCCACCCTAAAAAAATCAATTAAAAAATCTAGAATCTATAGGGCCTACTAGTACTACCACTTAGCCGAGAGGACTCAGTGATATTTTTTATGATTTTGATAATATTGTCATTTGATCAAATGGCAATATCAAAATCATAAAAAATATGATCACCGAGTCCTCCAGGCTAACTAGCAGTAGCACTGCTGGCCTTGAATCTAGTCACTAGTGCGGTGTAGTCAATATAGCCGCAGTATCACAGATATGGGTAACACTGACTGTAAATTTGTATGCAAAAAAAAAACAAATGGCCAAAAATATTGCAAGTCAAGTGTTGTCATGATTGTGAAAATAAGAGTCTAGACCAAGACTGTGAAATACCCTTTTTTACGAGTCAAAGTTAGCACTCAGCAGCATTAGGCGCAGCCAAATCATTACATGTACAGCAAATGCACTCTCAGTCTCACTCAGGCAGTCTGGCTCAGCTAGCTCTGCCTTAACCCAGGGAGCGCCGGCCCGCATAGCGGTCCGGCGCCCAGGAGCTCATGTATTGACCCATACTCATGGTCTACAAGGGTAGATTATGGTCAAAATATCTAGCAAGATAAATTATGAAAACAGAAATTATGCACTTACCACGATTATATGGATGATGGTCTAACGAGTGGCAGTTTTTCAGACATCTGGGCACAGACTGGAACCTCAAAAAAATGAAAAGTTTTCTCCTACCCCCGTCTCGATCGGCCATTTTTGTTATGAATTGCCACTCGTTAGACCTTCATCCATATACCGTAATCGTGGTAAGTGCATAATTTCTGTTTTCATAATTTATCTTGCTAGATATTTTGACCATAATCTACCCTTGTAGACCATTGAGTATGGTCAATTACACGGTAAGCTCCTGGGCTCCCGCCCGCTACGCGGACGGGAGTTCCCTGGGTTAGCTCTGCCTCAGCTCACGAAGCGCAGCTGAGCTGCTGTGTACATGAGCGGTGTCTGACCACACAGCCAGGCGGCCCGCGACCCGGCCCTGCCCGGCTTCACCCGAGGTAGCGGCGCCCACATCCTGTACAAACAGAATGTGCTGTATCGAAAAATGAACCTAAAGTAAATTCTAATGTTGGGTCCCACGAAAAAATGCGCCAGATGAATCTTAAGTGCAATGAAAACAAAACTAAAATGAATACGAAATGCTGACAAACCGGACTTTTTACATTTTGGACCTTATAAAGTTCCATAATTAGGTCCAGATTTGCGAGTTAACATTGGATTATGCAAACGCAAACAACATCACAAAATGGAAAAAAACAGAAAACGTATAATCCCATTGCCATACTTACGACTTCAAACATGGAAAAAAATGTTTCCTCCACGGAATTCTTGCGAAATAAATAAACTGTTGGGGACAGACAGAGAGAGTTGGTCGTGTCAGCGCCAGATGCCACAACATTCGCCAAAGATTTTTTCATCGCCCCTGTATATTTGCAGCACAACAACGTTAAATGCATATGCGCACTTGGGCCGCGAGGGGGCGCTAAGCTTATTTTCACTCTGAAACAGCCGTGTGGTGGACTCAAAGACCTTATAATATATTACTAGACCGAAAGCTGCGCGCGCGTTCAACACAAAACAAATCAGATTAGGCTCCGCCTACCGCGATCATTTGAAGACAAAAATAAGCCCCATTGACATTCATGAGCGTAAATATATTCATAATCCACCCTTTTAATTGGCTAAGAGCGTCATTAATACGCAATTTCCCCGATTCTTTGTCATCGATACTAGTGGTATCGTGTTACAGAATTAATTATTCATTTGACCTCATTACGTCATCTAATTTATTCATTCTGAAACTTTTCTTTCCACACAAAAAAGGACCTACGAACACTCCGGTGAGTACGTATAAACTGATATAACCACATGAATTCAGTGGACTATTTACAAATTTCACACTGTATTTTGTGATCATAGGTTATTTCTCTACCAAATTAGAGAGTTTGCTATCATTCTTCTGTTAAAGGAAAGCAGAATTTGGTCTTTGAAATTGAAGTTAGATTGTCATCGTCGCCTAGTGCAGCCTGTACTAGGTTGCTTGCAGTGTTGCGGTTATGCCGCTTTGTTAACCACATGTATTTTGTACGGGCTCCTAGCCGATTGGGCATCGAGAGAAATTCGGGCCGGTTTGGTTCACCTCCAATTAACAAAATAACAAGGACCAACCCACGATTGATTAAAACAAGAAGAATGAAGCTTCTTTTTGTACACTGTAACGTTAGATCTAGAGGGAGATGGAGATCTGCATCTATCTTCAGTAGATCGAGACCAAGTCAGAAATAAACTGTGAAGTGGAGTGTGGATGAAGATACGGTATATTGCCTGTCATTGTGTCAATCCTCACTTTCAAAGTTTCAGTTTCAGATATCAAATTTATTTTGCATAACTTCAGGCTTCTGCATTAAGCCCCCACCCATTTTAACTTATTATTTATAAATATAGTTAGACTCTGTCTTAGAAATAACTAGACCAAAAGCTTCAGTCTCTCTATTTTGGTTGTTCCGCTGAACCTAGTAAAATGTCAAAAATTGTTGAATAAATCCCCAGAAACGATGGTTATTCCTGTCTAAGAAATAATATGCTGCAGCTCTGCATGTTTGTCTTATTATCAATAGATCTAGGACCTAGATCTAGATAGGCCTAACGTTAGATCTAATTTCTAACTTGGTTAAGAGAGGATCTTGTGTTGCTTATTATTTTAGACTTATGCCGTTACGGTACTTTACTTTTATTCATCGATGCTTTCTAATTCTAGGCCAACCTAATTCAAATCTAGTCATCTAAGTTATACTTTCCCAACCCGCGACACTTATGATCTAGGTCTGTAATTTAGGCCTAGATCTAGGTCTGGGCCTAAACGACTCCATTTACGTGTACGAGTAGGCCTATGCCTGTCAGTGTCAGTGGACCAAGGACTAGATCTAATCTTGGTCAATAATGGCAATGAAGTTTAAACTTTTAGCCTGGAATAAAAGTCAGAGTCAGACATCAAATCCATATAGGCCTAGATCTCGGTTTAGAACCAAAGCTTTACTTTGTAGGTCTAGATAGATCGAGAGTCCATCGTTACTATCTAGATCTAGACCTACGAGTAATTTAGATACGCGAATGCTGTTGCACAGCTCTGAGTCTTGGACTAGATCTAGGCCTATACTTTCTTACAAATAGATCTAGACCTAGTGCATGAGATGAAATTATGTTAAAGTCAAATGAAATAAGATTCGGAAATAAAAAGATGCAGATGTTTCTTTTTATTGGGGGGGGGGGGGGGCTGACATGTGAAAAAATTTAGAGAAACCTAAAATTCAGAAAGTGAGGGCCAGAAGTAACCAATATTACCTATGGCCGTTTTGTGCATTTTCTAAAATAAAATTGAAGGATGTCATGCAATTCTTTTTTTGATGAAGGTTTTCACATTTCAGCTCTTACCCAAATCCCTCCCCTATACATACGGCCATGAAAAATATCACTCATTATTGTACTCTCTTTTCTTTCACAAACAGGTTGAGTTTGAAGAACAAGAAAAACAGGTTGAGTTTGAAGGACAAGAAAAACAGTATAGAGGTCTACCTATATGGTTCAAGATGATGATCATAAGTGCATGCATCATTTCGCAGATTCTCATCCAGGTATAAAAGTTAAACTAACCCATTCAAAATTACAGATACATTACATGCATTGAATGTTAACCATGTTTAAATTTAATAAAAATTTACCTGAGTCACAAAGAGGTAGGATCTGTACTGAATATACACTTCTTAAATATACAGGCTCTCGAGTCTAAAGTAGAACCAATGTCAAAAGTTATGTACCTTGGGCAAATTTATAAAACAAGGTCATGTCCTTGATCTACTAGTAATAAAATTGCCTTTTTATTTCCTATTTGTTTATGAACAGAGCAATATTTATTTTTCATGAGTTATATTTTATAAAATTCATTTTATTGATTCTTTAGTGTGATATTCATATTTCATATTATTTTGTAGATTTATGATTTTTTTTGTTTTACATTTTGTCTAATAGGATGATGCAGTTTGACAATTTCCATGGAGGTGATTGATGATGATAAATAATTGGTGAAGTAGGCCTAATAGAACAGTGACTGGACCACAAAGAGAAATACAAACTACAGCAGTTATAGGAGTGAGTGAGTTAGTTAGTGATTATTTTTGATAATGGAGGTTGTTCACATTTTTTTTGGCAACAAATAGACCTGCCTTTGAAAAACCCATTTCAATTTTGTTTTTAGATTATAGTTAGTGTCGTTTTTAATTACAGATCAAAATATTCTGTGCAACAAAACATATCAACTTTAATTCTTACAATTCATATAATTTACATATGTTAATTTATATATTGATATTTACAAGAAATCTCTGACATTTTTTCAAAGTATACATGTAGTTAGAATGGAGAGTGGTATGTAAACTGCGGAGAACATGTTTAAGTGATATGCTTTATAGAAGTACAAGTTTATAATTAGTAGAAGTGAGATTTCTTATGTTATGTGTTGAAGAAACATATATATGCATAGTCTCACTTTTCTTAAAACATTTATGTGTTATAAATCATGACAATTTAATTGATTTTCTTTCTCTATTTTTTCAATCTGCAGGACTGGTGTAACAGATGTTTTCATTCAAGAAATCCAACAAGTCAACATTGAAGACTTGGGAACCACGTGATGAAGATGGAAAAGTTTTTTTTTCCAAGTCCAAATTCATGACGTATGAAATTTCTTATTGATTTTTATTAAAACTGGTTGCAAAAAGAGAAGCTATAAACATACAAATAGGAGCGGCGGATTGAAGTTTAAAGTGGGGGGGGGGCACAGGGAAAATGCTGTTTTATGTGAAATTTTTTAAAAAGTTGCGAGCGAGCAAAATTTTGACATTTTAAAAACAAATATCCAATTTTGTTATAGATTTTGACAAAATATTCAAAATGATATATTTCACCCTTTGCTTTCCTTTTTCTTTTTTTTTCTTAGTCGTGAATTTTTTTTCTGGGGGGGGCAGAGCATTGGCGGCGGAAGGCAAAAAATTTAGGGGGTCCACCTGAATTTATCCACCTAAATCTTAAGAGACCACAAAAATTTCCAGCAAAAAAAAAAGGTTGTCAACCACAATTTTAGGGGGGCCACAAGAATATTAAGGGGGGGTCTACCTGAATTTAGGGGTGACGCAGGAAAAAAAATAGATTCTCAACAAAAAATTTAGGGGGGACTGTCCCCCACCTCAAATTTAGGGGGGACAGGTCCCCCGCTTCCGCCGCCTATGGGCAAGAGTCCTTCAAGCCCCTCTCCCCTCCATCTGTACGAAACTGCTTATATACTCCACTCACATGAATTATTAAACTTAATGCACAAAGGATTTCCTTCAGAAGTATATTATAGAAATGAAAATATTGTTTTCTTGTTTCAAAGGGCACTTGTCATGGTGACCATAATTCCATAAAACAGATCCTTCTCAGGTGAAAGGGGCACAGAACAAGTTCTTTAGGAGCACTTTTCTTTGGTAAAAGGGGGCAGTGATTCAAGAAAGGGCACTTTCAAGAAGGCGAGGGGGCACTTTGTAACACGTGAAACGGGCCCTCAGATGGAAGGGCACAGAACACGTTGGGGGGGGCATTTTGGGGTAAAAAATTGCATATAAGGAAGAGCACTAATTGGTATTACCTAAAACAGGTTCTCATCAGGTGAAAGGGACACAGTACACGTTCGTGAGGGGGCATTTTCTTGCATAAAAAAGCACTTTTCAGTGCTTCAAAAAGTAGGGGGAATTGTCCCCCCCCCCCAGCATACAAAAACAAATTTCTTTTGGTTCAAAGTATTAACATACGCTTAAGAAAAAGGTAAAGCTTAATCCTCTGATAATGTGATTTTTTTTCTGGATAATAAAATTCACCACTAACCAGAGAATTCCTTCATGTCTTTCATTTGTGTTCATATAGTATTTGTACAGAGCTAAAATGAAAGGGATTTGGAATTGGCAAAATTCAAAATGAGATCGAGAGAGGGAAAGAGTGATGAGAAGTGGGTCGAAAAGAGATGAGAAAAAAATGGAGGGGCACATAATTATGAAGAGATAATTTAGAGGGAGTGGTGAGAGAGCTGATGTTGGAAGTAGGCACAAAAGGGGTGGAAGAGAAATAAGACGAGATTTTTGGAAACCAGGAGACAGATAACAAGTGGGAAAATAAGAAGGAAATATATGAAAAGTTAAGTTGCAAAAGGGGCTAGGGCCACTCCAAGAAAATCATTTTTTTATTCTCCCATATTGCAATATTCTTATGCGAAAATGAATTTTCATGATACCCTACCATTAGAAATTTAAAATTGGGTATAAAAGAAATCTACTTATCTTCATATTTTTTTAAGATATTATTTTCCAGAAAAATTATGTATGGACCTAACCCCTTTTGAAAAAAAGTGAATTTTCTTTTTTTAGTTCACTTTTTTTATGGGAATTTCAACTTTTCTATATGGTATCATCTTATAGAGCTACTAAAAATCAAGACATAAAAATCAAATTTGATTAAAAATGGACCTAACCCCTTTTAAAAGTGAGCTCTTCATATGTAGGAGAAAGGCGGCACAAAACAACATGTTAAAATGATTAAATGAAAAAAAAAACAGTAAGAAATGCTGGAGAATAAAGGAGACAGGAAACATATTGAACATGATAAACTGGGGCCCGTTTCATCATGAGTTACAAGTATGGTAACTACGAATACCAATCATAATCAAGGTTCCCACGGTTATCACAATAATAGCGATGTTTAAATAGCTCAGTGTAATTCATTATGAAACGGACGCCAGAAGAAAGCAGGCACGGGGATCCATGAAGATTTTTTTTTTTCACTTCTCGAAAATTGTAACAAGAAATGGCTCTTTTAGTGGTAAAAGTTTTTTTTTTCAGTATTCATACTCAACCAGTGATAATGAATACAATCATTGTAATAACCATGATTTGCCCCCACCCCTACCCCCACCTTTTTACCTAATCGCGACTTGATCTACTCTTTTCATCTTCCCTTTTAGAATTAGCATAGGCCTATAAGACGCAATAAAAACATTGTTTTGTTTTTAAGTGATATCGCTTGTGATATCGATACTTTATAAAGCGCAACGTATCGTCTCAGATTTGCGCTTGCTTGATTCGCTGAATCCTTCGCGTCACGAGCGCGTAACAAAATGAATACATTAATGAATTTTCCAAGTTGACCTTTGTCATTGCGCTGATGTGCGTATTGTCTAATACACGTACAAAACCACAGTTGACGAGGGAGCATCGTACGAAATTAATATTAATGGGGCTTATTTTAGCTTCTAATGGATTAAACAAAATGGCGGTAGCTTCGGAGGCCTGGGTGGACTCGCCTGTGTCGCACGCTGCATGCAACCAGCGACGTGTGTAGACTCTTCACTAGTCGCTTTTTGGCTACTTTTCCGGAAAATGCCTTCGCCAGGGTGTAAAACGGAAACGCGCGGCCGGCGCCGCCGCCCCGATACGCCGCTAACGCGGCACCGGTAGTGGTGGGCGGGTCTAACCCTAGTACGGTATTAAGTTCAATTTGTTGACATCGGGAATGACTCGGCGAAAAGAACGGTAGGTTTATTCTTTGGAGTTTTCAGCTGTCTTTTGCTTTTCAGTTTGATTGTATTTATCATTTGTGGAAACGTATGTTTATAGGTTATTTATCACAGCTTGAATGACTGATATTATTATATTAAAAGGCCAGGGAAGAGTTTACTGGAATACTGCGTGAAAAAAACGAAACACAGCACTGCAGGTGCAAGGAACGGGAGCCCAGGACCTAGGCGGGACCTAGGCTTAGGTGTAATCAGTGGCGTAACTACGGGGGGGCATGGGGGGGCACGTGCCCCCCCCCCAATCGGCTGACCAAAAAAAAAAAAAGGGGAAAAAGAGGGAGAAAGGAAGAGGAACGTAGTGGGAAAGGAGAAATTATTATTCATTATAATGGTATATTACATTATAATCATGTTATGTTATATTACATCAGTGCATCAGTAGAGCCTAGAGGCGCACGGCCAATATCACTCACACAACATGCGAGGTTAGTAATACTAACCTCGCACAACGCATGTGGTTTCATAGTGGACTTTGACGTTTTCATTCATCACACGAATGTGAGGGAATTAGAAACGCCAAACGTTTCAGTATTTCTCCACTAATGATTTCTTTTTAATAAATTTAGTTTAAAAAAACAAAATGAAGTGGAAATTATTTATAAAACTGTTTTTATCGCTTACCTCCAAGTCTCAACCAGGATACTCCGTTCGATCCGTCCTTAATACTGCGGTGGAAAGTACGCAAACAACAATCGAAAAGCAATTTTTCGTATCGAACATTCTCAATTCAAGTCGTCAGCGCATAATAGGAAATTGTACCAAAAATCAACAGGTTGCATCTCATGTATATACTTATTGGTAAAGTACGCCATCTTTTGACAAGATGATGATGAAAGTGGATTGAACGAGCAAGAAAATAATGCTGATCGCCTAGAATGCAGCTAGCTTGCAACACCGTAAACAAAGGTACGGTAGGCACTTAAGAACCAAGTTTGAAAGGACACTCGTAAAATTACGTCACTCTCGCGATGAATAATCATTAGATCGTGGTCGTGCGTGTTCAATAAAAACTCTCTGCATGCATGCACTCAGTGTGTATTGAACACGCACGACCACGATCTAATGAATATTCATCGGCGAGAGTGACATAATTTTACGAGTATATATCCTTTCAAACTTGGTTCTTAAGTGCCTACCGACTTTGAAATAATATCGCGCGCCCTCTTTAGGCAAAAGTTGATATCAACGCTGATCAAGAGGCATCTACGTGAAGATCACGAAAAATGCTCTTATTTTATTCAAAACAACACCAAACAGAATTCAACAAACGATCCATATGGTTCGGTAAGTGTCATAGAATAAATATAATGCTTAGCTACGATGTAAAGTCATAGTTATTTTAGTAAAAAGGGTGTGAAAGATTCGCGTGCACCAGGTGCATATGAATCCTTCACACACGAGACGATTTGAAACCATGAGTGGGCCAATATGGGAGACTCTCTCCAATAGGGGAGACAATCTCCCACATTGGAGACTTGCTTTGCAAAAGGACAAAAGAAACAACACCAACAAAAACAAGATTTTTTCCACCCCAAATTTTGTCTCACTGAGGTCAGAAGCCCATTGGTTTTGTGTGTGATTGACAAAAAAAATCCTTATCAAAACAAAAGTAGACGGTGAATTTTTAAAGTAGACGGTGAAAAGGGGTAATTTTTCATGAGGAATCTGCTTATCACATTTTTATTTGCCGCCAAGGTAATCCTTTTGCAGCAAATGTAAACAAAGGAAATTGGTCTCCCAAACTGGAGACTGTCTCTGAAATTGGATACCCAAATTCTTTACAAAAGTCTCTTATATTGGAGATAATCTCTCTCATGGGAGACAGTCTCCAATATTGGCCGTGCGCCTCTACTGTACATAGGAAACATTTTTATCATAACTTTATGAAACATAGATTGCTCAGGGCCTATGCTGTCATTGTTCCTGGTGCTCGCATTGTCTGTTTAGAGAGATATATAAACCTGTTGTACGAAAAACTCTCGTTTCAAGTCAATATATACCAAATATATTATTGTTTTATGTAGTGATATATGCTTCTTTTTTAATGACTACTTAAAATGATTGCCCCATGTTAAAGTCTTAATATAAAACATTTCCTATCCGTGATTACGTTCGTATCAGTGGATTGGTGAGATAAGTCTGCTCTCCGTGAATTCCTAAAATCATAAAATGTCCCTTTTTCTGATCTGAATATAAAAAAATTTCAGCTCGCGCTTCGCGCTCGCATAATTTGGTTAGTGAAATACGTATGGTCTTAGTGAATTCCTACAAGCAAGCCTTAGAATGCCCCGCTTCAGCTCTGAATTATCTAAATTTTCAGCTCGCGCTTCGCGCTCGCAGTATTTGATTAGTGAGATGCGTATGGTAATCATGATTACAATGACTACACAAAGTGCTTCATGTGTTCAGATCGCATTAGATGACTATGGTGAGATATGTATACTATTAAGGGATTCCTAAAATATAGTCCTTAAGATCTCCCTGTTTTGGGTCAATATATACAAAAATTTCGGCTCGCGCTTCGCGCTCGCATTGTTTAGTGAGACAAGTACGTATCTTGATTACAAAATCGATTATAATGTCCCTTTTTTAAGTCTGAATATCAAAAAATTTCAGCTCGCGCTTCGCGCTCGCATTATTTGATTGCTGAGATGTGTATTTTATTTATGATTACAATGACTACAAGTGCTTCCTTAAAATGTCTTTATTAGGTCAGTATACCAGATAACTGAGCGCGCTTCGCGCGCTCACTAAGTGACACAAAATTTTTGCTGGTGCCCCCCCAATGCCGTGACCCACGGTACGCCACTGGGTGTAATTGACCATATGAAGTATGGTCAAAATAATTCTCCGAATAAATAGTTAAAACAGAAATCAAGCACTTACCACGATTATATGGATGAAGGTCTAACGAGAGGCAGTTTCCTGACATCTGGGCACAAACTGGAACCTCAAATTGCCAAAAAAACAAAAAGTTCTCTCCTACCGGCCAGCTACCCCCGTCTCGATCGGCCATTTTTGTTATGAATCATAACAAAATGGCCGATCGAGACTGGGGTAGAAGGAGAGAACTGGGAGTTCCCTGGGTTACAGGTGCAGTTTCATGCACCGGCATTATCGACTTTCCAGCCCTGCCTTCCCTGGCGGCGCGGCATAGCTCTACAGGTACAGTGCCAGTACAAATAAGAAGGCATAGGGCCTACCTAGCCTGGAGGCGTCTGGGGAGTGAAAGTCATATACTCTTACGTATGGTCACTCCCCACTGACGCCTGGGATTCCTACCTATATTCCTCCACGTACGGGTACGCAAATCGCGCGATTTGCGTGCTATCGCCAAGCGGAAGACAAAGAAATCAAGATGGCGACGTAAACACGGGCGTAAGCTCTTCCCATCTTTTCATGACAAATTTCTTGTTTTTTTTAATGAATTCTTCTTTAAAAATCAAATCAATATCGCAGAAATGTTTGAAATGAAGTTGGACCCCATGTACATGTTTTAGGGCTATTTCTTTTAGAGGGAAAGTAGAATTCTCGTGGGCGAAAGTTTCTGGTTTTGTACCCGTACTTGGGAGAATATAGGTAGGGATCCCAGGCGTCAGTGTATGGGGAGTGACCATACGTAGTAGAGTATATGACTCACTCCCCAGACGCCTCCAGGCTAGGCATACCGGTATAACAAAGTTAGGCTTCGCATTAGGCAGACATAGGCTTAGTAGACCAAAAGCTTCGGTCTCTGTTATTTTTCTTTCTTTTTATAGTATATACAGTATTTTCATGAAATAAAGACAAAAATCAATCAATGAGCCCTGTCGGGGGGATTTTGCATTGTCATTGTTATTTAACCCCTTTTTTGGTGGCTGCACGATAGCGAGGCTAGCAAGCTGTCTGTGTACGAGGAGAAAAAAAATGTGAAAAAACTCCTTGAAACAGACGGCTGTCTAAGCTAAGGCCTTAGCTGCTGAATTCTGAAAGGGAAAATTTTATTGGTTGTTCCACTGAACTATGCAGCCACTCACCAATTATTACAGAGACCGAAGTTCTAACTTGATCTGTACAGACTATGTACAGGGACTCAATGGCCAAATGTTTATGTATTAAGTTCGGATAAACCAGGGAAGTGGGAGTTGTGCGACAGCCAAAGTTTAATAGTCACTGTTTTTTTTTTTCCTTTCTTGTGTATTTTTCTCCTGTATTGGTGCATTTCAGGCCAAAATTGAATAATGATCTTTATTTTGGTCCAGTTCTTTTTATGATTTTATGAAATAAATTTTGTTACCTTTTGCATCTGTTACGAGAAAATGTGAACTTCACAACAAGCATCAATTAAGAAATCGCCAGTTTGCAAGCAAAGGTCTCCAAACAAACTAAAGAAAATAAAATATGATACCAACCAATTTAATGGCATTTTTTCATCCATCTGATACAATTATTGTACATTTGTCTACTTGACTCTAAGTCTTTGCAAAACCATGATGTATAAATTAAAGAGAAATTCCAGTAGTTGCAGTTAACACTGATTTCATGAGAAAGTCTGTAAAACAAGGCTTAATTGCCAGTATATCATCGAGGATCTAGATCTGGTACAGTTACATTAACTGGACTTTGTGAAATCTTGAAATCTACGCTGAAAAATATTCACACCGAAATTCCCAACACAGATAAGCGCACGTGGGACAATGTATAATTATTGCTCAGGGCGTCGGGCCCGACGCCCTACCCGAATCCAGTGCTTATTTGCTGATTTCTCAGCAATTACACAATTTCTTCCAGAATCCTTTGGCACATGCGTTTTATTTATACAAACAGACACTTTAGTGGTCATTTCATTGGATTCTGTACGAACTCATTTTGATATCGTTACCAAAACTAGCATTTACCTTTAAGGTCACAATTTTTCATGACACCTTTTCATCTTAGCGCGCACTCATCGCCAAAGAATTTTGATACCACGATACTACATTGAAGAAAACCCTTGACCTACTTCATAATTCTGTCAAGCAATTTTTTAATCTAGAATATTGCGTTGTGTTTGGTAGTTCTTATTTTAGTTGAATTTGTATAAAATGAGAATTTTTTATTGAAAATGAACTCCATGATAATTTGTAAAATATGTGCAAATTACGGTTACCCCATCATACATCTGCTTGCTCTACAGATTTATTAAGTCTTTGTCAATTTCAGGATTAACAATTCATCAAATTAACACATTCTTTAATGATTCTAAATGTTTGTTGTTCCCTTTAAACAGCCTTCACTTGTGCAAGATCCTGCAATGCAAGAGATTTTACTCTGTTTTATGCTATCCATTGTACCAGTATACTGCATAGAAAATCAGGACAAATATTCAGTCGTCCAGCTGGACTCTTCACCTACCAAGTTCCACTTTGCATCAGGAAACCTCTCCACTAACAAGATGGCTGATGAAGGTTTACCAAGGAAGGTGGTTAAGTCTGTATTGAGCGTTGAACAGTCCGAGGGTGTTGGTGCCAAAGTCAGACGGAGCGTTGGCAGACCTGAGGTGTGACCAATTGTAACTTTTTCAGAGTAGATGAAAAAAAAAACATTCATAAAGGAATTTGAACTACCGGTAGTGTGATGGATGGCAGAGAAACCTCCAAACACTGGTTTCCTGACATTACTGTTATCTCCAGGGATGGGTTTGTTTAGCAAATATATGATTATTAAGGCTTTATCTTGGAAGGGATGGAGTAATATTTCCTTTTTAGGATGGTTTAAATCAGCATTGCAAAAGAAAGTAAAAATACAGAAGGCCTTGGTATACTTGTTGCTCTGCAGGGGTAGTTTGTTGTGATTTCTATGAGATTTTTCTTCTAATGCTTTCAAGGGGAAGTTTACCCTGAAAATGAAAATCATTATAAAGATAGTAGAAAAAATAAATGAAAATATTGGTAAAAGTTTGAGAAAAATCCATGAATTTTTTTAAGGAAATCCTATAATGATGATTTTTTTTTTTATTTGTCACATATGCAAGCAGCTTCCCCATCCTGTTGTAAAAACGAAAGTCAAAGAAATGTTGTTTCCTAAAAAGAAAATTGATTTCAATGTACATACCATCAGTATATTAAGAGACAAATTATTTCACACCTGCTCCTGAAAAAAAAACAGTCACCATGAACCATTAAAAAAACTGATATGTATGCATTTTATATCACATAACATATGGTGGAGCTGCTCATCTATGACATTACAAATAAAAAAAAACTTAGAATTCTAATATCTTTCTTGATATTTGATGGATTTTGCTCAAACTTTCACCAATATTTATTATTTTTCTGCTATTTTTTACACCAAACTTTTCTTCCTCTTCCCCTTTAATGAAAGTCCTATCCTTGGACATGTAATACAAAAACAATCAAAGGATTGGTTGTAACTGTGTTCTCTGACAAGCCATGACTGTAAATTACAATGAATGGTTTACATTGATTGTATCACTGTGTTAGGGCCCTTGTGATCTTACCAGATATTTCATCACCTGCTTACATGACATGCCTTCAGGAGTATTATAGAAATGATACATATCATTGGGGGCATTAGTAAGAATTACCCATCCGAGTCCCCTTTGAAATAGTTCTAGCATGCCCGAAGCATAGCCGAGGATATTTGGACCGTTCAAAGGTAACAAGTGTGTGTAACTATTCAAGTGCCTGACCAAAATGGATATGGTGCCCAATAAATTGCATTTATTATTATCATTTATTTTTTATGAAAAATGACTGACTGGTCACATGATGGATTTTAATCAATTGATTAGGCTCCATATCACCATTTTATAATTCTTTGTCTACAGCTTCGTAACCTGGATCCTTTCCTGTTACTTGATGAATTCAGGGTTGCAGCTCCAGCTGGGTTCCCAGATCATCCACACCGAGGTTTTGAAACAGTAAGTTGTTATTAAATTGTGTTTAATACATAGCAGTCATTCACAATGTTTAATTGATATACAGTATTTATCATGGTCACTACATGTAACTCGCTACTTCTTGAAATGGGAGACCATTAATAAAATATCCTTTTATCAATAAATCACTTCCTTACCTCTTTTTATATAGTTAATGGGTGCAAAATATGATACATTTAGAAACTGCCAAGTTTCTTAATTTGTCATAAATTGAACTTGCTTATAAAAATGCATTTTTTACATACTTGCACATATTGCCTTCTTAAAAATTGCATCCCAGACTAAACACCTGATGTAATCAATTACCAAAAGATTTTTTTTAATAGAAAGCGTTCATGAGGTTGTTTCATTATGGTTAGATGGACCTATGTGAAAGTTCTGAGATTTTATAATATAAATCAATAATTTTCTAATATACTTGATTATGTGTTTGAATATCATCAGGTGACATACATGATAACAGGATCAGGAACTCATGAAGATTTTGCAGGTCATAAAGGAGTCATGCATGCAGGAGATCTTCAGGTATGACTTATACCGGTACATATAATAATGATAAAGGGTATATATATTGCGCACATATCCACCTTGTTAGGTTCTCAAGGCACTCCTAAATTACCCGGCTAAGCTAGGTGTTCACAGCGCACACAGCTTTTTAATAAATTACTTCCTACCGGTACCCATTTTCCTCACCTGGGTTGAGTGCAGCACATTGTGGATCAGTTTCTTGCTAAAGGAAATTACGCCATGGCTGGGATTCGAACCCACGACCCTCTGTCTCATAGTCCGGAGACAAATCCACTGGGCCACAGCGCTCCACAATATAGATTTTATTAATGCTAGTGGTTTTCAATGCATTAAATCTTATTTACCAACAACAAGAATTAAATTAATATTCACCCTTTTCACAACATCTAATACAAATTTGAATTAATCTTTGAAAATTTCAATGACTTTGAAAGCCTTAAATGTGTTACTCTTATTCCTAAGTGGGCTAAACATTGGTTAATGTATTTTTAAAGTAAATCTCCTGTATGTGGCAGATTTTGCTCATGGATCTAATCAGTAGTTAATGTTATTTTTCTTTCTATCATACTTCAAGGCTATAGTTCTAGAGTGATTGAAAGTTTAAAACAAATACCTATCAACATTTCTGAGCACAATTAGATTTGTGCTGTGGCTTCATTTCAGTTAGATGTAAAGTATATGACTATCATTTTTCATTTGACCACAGTGGATGACTGCTGGCCGGGGTATTGTCCACTCTGAGATGCCCAATGGAAATGATACTTCCCATGGTCTTCAACTATGGGTCAATCTGGCCAAAGAATTCAAGATGGTGGAACCGGAATATCAAGAACTCCAAGCAAAGAATATTCCTCTTGGTCAGAAGGATGGTGTGTCTGTAAAAGTCATTGCTGGTGAAGCACTGGGTAAAAAGGTATGTTAATAAGAAAGAGTTGCGATAGTACATGTTCTGGGGCCGGTTGCAGAAAGAGTTGAAATCAAACGCAACTCAAAAAATCTTGTGCTACTTGATTTTCAGCCTATGAGGCACGCGTATTTGGGACTCGCGCTTGATATTTTGACTTGCGTTTGAACGCAACTCTTTCTGCAACAAGCCCCTGAAGTGCTATATGGTCTGTACTTGCCTTTTGTATGCTTATGACACTTGTAAAATTATTTTTTTAATTTATTTATTGTTTATATTTAAAAAGGGTAGCCCATTCAGCAGAAGCACTGGTTTTCATTGGGACCCTTTTTAAAAAATACAATGTAAAATATGCGTTAAAATAATCACAAAGATGTATATCAGCCCAGTACAAACAGACACAGATGATAAAACAAGACTCAAACTATATACATAGTGCACAGCAATATGTTACAAAGTACAAAATAAATATGAACATTTAGTAACCTTTTAGGAAATTGAGCAAAAACAAAAAGATGAAGAAATGAAATGCATGACAAACAGCATTAAATAATACATGGAAATACTGCTTGATTCTTTAACAGAAAAGATTAAACAAAAGAATATAGGGAATGTAAAATTGAATTTGGCTAAGCGAATTAAACTTAATGTGTAAAAATTCGCACACAGTCCTTATATATCCATAGAAACAAATATAGAATACATATGTGTGATATCAAATAGACATCATCATTATCTGACATAATCTCCTATACACCATTTACATCAAATCAAGAAATCAAGATAAAAATACTGAAACTTGTATGACCCATTGATAGTTAAGTTTAATAAAGTGGGGGTAGGTAGTAGTATGGAGTATGGATTTGTCAAAATGTTTACAGATTTTTTTTTTATATTAGGGGAGCGTCAAATTTCAACTGTGAGATTATTCCACTGGACTATACCTGTGTTAACAAATGACCGTTTGTGATATTCTGTTCCACATCTAGTAGCTTTTGATTTAAATTGATTAAGATTGTACATGGTTCATACTGCTGTGTCATCGTAAAGAATAAATCTATTTGCAAGATTTGAGGGGACTAGTTGGCGGATACATTTATAAATTTAGTTTGCACTTCTTAAAGAGATGGCCAGTTAAATTGTTGAAGTACCTGTTCTGATGGGGTCATCCAAGAGTAACCAGATATGATATACGCTGCACGCTTGTGCGTTTTTTTTCTTTTGAAAGTGAGTTCCAAAAGAAACTTATCAAAATTTACATGGACACTGCACAAATACCACTTAGACAAAAAGAATAATATTTTTACACATGCTTGCTTCAACAATCTTTTATAAGCACGTGTCAATAATTAAGAGATTGGTTCAATCACAGGAGGTTATAGCCCCTAGCATCGATTGGCTTCAAAATCCAAAGTCACAAAATGGCAAAAGACAGACAAATGAAAATGAGATGGTATTAGACAAATTTCCCAGTTTATTCAAGGCCATGTTTAAGCACAAAGAAGAAGCTACATGAAATTAAGATAAAAATTTTAAATGACTGGAACAATCACACAGCAACACACAAACCCCCTAGGGATTTCCAGGTAAGCAGGGGATAATCTGAACACAGTAAGTGTCTGTGTGTATCTCACTCAGGCACACATGGAAAACACTGTTCATATTATCCCCCGCTTACCGGGACATCCCTGTGAAATCTGTGGGTGAGGTTGGATTGTTCCAGTCATTTAAAAATTTAATTTTCAACTTCCTGAAGTTTTTTTGTGATCAAATCACTCAATTAAACATTGCTGTTTCATTGATAAGGTGTGCATTGATATATCAAAAAGAGACTGCTCATTTTTTAGCATTCATGACCAGAGTAGGTATAGGAGACAGAGAAGATCAACTGGGAAGTAAAGCAGGGGCAGACAATGTTTCATTAGGCTGACTTGTAATAATAACAAAAACACTCTGAAACTGGCCAAGAATAGGTGTAGATGGTAATTCTTAATTACTGATGTCTGAAAGAGACAAGAAATCTAATCTACATGCAAGCAAGCTGTAGCAATTGTGGATGTGCCGAGGCCGATTGGTCTAAGGCACCTGACTGTACATGGAAAGTCTGGGGTTCAATCCCCTGGCCACGGCACCTATGCCTGTGAGCAAGGCAGGAGTAAATACAAGAGGATTATACCATATTTTGCAAAATGCAAAGGGCATTCAATAGTCAGTCCCTCAACTATGGAATAAACTTTGTTAAAGTGTTACCTTTTCCAAAGATAAATTCAAATTCAAATTTTCATAATATTGATGCATTATATAGTTCCAAATTTTCAAAATTCTTTCTAAAATATGTATAATGATGTATTTAGGTTCAGTATGAATGTTTTCTTTTTCTGTCTCTCTTTCTTTCTCATACTATTTAGAGCGCTAAGAGACTTCACTGTAATTTGCGCTACCACTATATAAAAATTGAGCATCATTATTATTTTCATACAGATAAGTAATATGTCATGCATTTAAACAGAGTTAATGTGATTCTAAATTTGAATTGATGATTTATACTTTGTACTTGTAGGTTTCTTGATTGAAATCACTAAACTTGCAAGGAAACATGGAAATAACCAGAGGACAAATGACTTTGAGTCCTCTCAAAGGGATGTGGTAATAAGGTTGATGCCCTTATCAAGTAGCATTAGGGTGTTCATTTGGTTTTATATTGTACATAATTTCTGTTCTATCAAATCAGCTACTAGTATCGTGCCTATTTGATGTGCATTATGCAAGGATCTAGCATTTCTACTATAATCAATTCGTTTCATGATCTTATATTCATTGTCAGAGGCTCTATTGTTACCTTCTCTAGGCCAAGGTACGAACCAGAACACCTACTACATACCTTGATTTCACAATTGGAAGTGGATCAAAGCTCAGACAGCCAGTCACTAAAGGTCACACAGCCCTAGTATACATCCTATCTGGGAAGGCTCAGTTTGGTGAGTTTGATTATGCTGTTTCTCAAAAATCTCAATGCGTCCTACCCATTCAATTCATGGCAACAAAAAGTAATCATAGAAGTAACAGGAAAAGAGGAAATGCTTCATAGTGAATAGTGATCAAGTTTTGTATAAAAAACAAACTAAAAAATAGTATTATTATTCTGTCTTGCAGAATGATTTCTGAGATATTTCTTTAAGCAACTCAAATTGAATTAGCTGGATTGCAAGTTTTGAATAATTTTTGTTAGGACTAGCCTTTTCTAGAGATCTATAATTTTCTGTCCCCCCCCTTTCTTTTATTTATGCACATTGTACAGAATTAACTGTAATACATTAGGTTAAACGCTCATTGAAACATAGGAATGTGGATGGGCATCAATGAAAAGTAATGTGAATCATGTCATATTTCTTAGTGCAGCCTTCATTATCATTTCCCACTGTATTAGATGGAAATCGTTATATAATTGATCAAAGTATTATCTGAAAATAGCCTAGCTCCATACATATAGATAAAGGAAGACACTTGCATATTTTACCAATCTGATTGTCATTTCCATGATTAAGTTAAAGAGAAATGCCAGTAGTTGCAGTAAAAACTGATTTCATGAGAAAGTCTGTAAAACCAGGCTTAATTGTCAGTATATCATCGAGGATCTAGATGTGGTACAGTCACATAACCTGAACTTAGTGAAATCTTCAAATCTACGCTGAAAAATCTTCACACTGAAGATCACCAACACAGATAAGCACACGTGGGACAGTGTATTATTATTGCTGTGAATGTCGTGCCCTACGCGTTGACTCGAATCCTGTGCTTATTTGCTAATTTCTCAGCAATTACACAATTTCTTCCAGAATCCTTTGGCACATATTCTTTATTTATACAAACAGACACTTTGGTGGTCATTTCATTGGATTCTGTACGAACTCATTTTGATATTGTTACCAAAACTGGCATTTACCTTTAACATAGAATTATGTACATCTCTTCTTGGGAATAATTTATCAAAACTTATGGAGTCAGACATATTCTCAATTCTCATAAGTTTACAAGTTAACAATATGAAACAACCATTAATGCAAATTATACAAAAATTGAAAACTGTAGTCTTTTCATATCATTTGTTTTGTATCAGGAACTGGAGAAGACAAGAAAGAAGGGGAACCACACAATACTCTTGTTCTGTCTGATGGAGACTTCTTGGAGGTGGAGAATACGGTAAGTCAGTTAAGAGATTAGGATTGATTCTTCATGACAAATCAACAAGTCTACACCCCTGGGAAAAAAAACTGATGGCTACAAACTAATCTATATAACAATAACTTCCTACTTTGCCACAACAAAAGTTTTATTCAGTTTAAAATTTGACATCAACAAAATTTTTCAATAGTGCGCAAATCCAGGTTTCTATTGAAGGTGATAGTTACTAAAGTGTTTACTAAATAAGTTATGAACAAGTCTATGGTTTAGTTATAAGTACCCTAATGCGATAAATTTGTCAGCTCTGTTATTGCTTGTTTTCATTACATGCTTATCTCAACAAATTTATTAACCATTCCTAGAAGTTTTAAATAAAATCCTCCCAAAACTGGTAAATTAAATGTCTAATATACAATATTCTTGGCACATTTGGTTTCCTCATTAAGATGACTAATTGAAAATATAATTAACCTGCTTCAACTACAGAAAGAACAATGAAACAAAATAAGGAAGATGTACAAGTTACTGAACCAGTTTTCTTTTCATAAAGCTGTTTGTATCTTGGCTGGAACATGTTTTTGTGCGAAATGAAATCCAAAATGAAAATGTTCCCTGGGGTTACAACATTGCTTGACTGATTTGCTATAACCCTAATCTTACTTTTACAAAATTAATAGTAATATGCTTGTTTATGAAATTCCATTGCCATAACTAATGAGTTTTTGTGGAGCGTTGTGACCCAGTGGATTAGTCTTCGGACTTTGAAACAGAGGGTCGTGGGTTTGAATCCCAGCCATGGCGTAATTTCCTTCAGCAAGAAACTGATCCACAGTGTGCTGCACTCAACCCAGGTGAGGTAAATGGGTACCGGTAGGAAGTAATTCCTTAAAAACCTGTGTGCGCTATGAATGCCTAGCTTAGCCGGGTAATATAGGAGCGCCTTGAGCACCTAACAAGGTGGATATGTGCGCAATATAAATACCCTATATTATATATATTACATATTGTGTTAAAATGCAGTAGTTCTTAAGACTATCAATCAAACTGATTCAGTATAGTGAAATGGCTGTTATTGAAACCTATTTTTGACAGGGAAGTGAAGCGTGCCGTTTTGTGCTGATAACAGGGAAACCACTGAATGAACCGATTGTCCAATATGGTAAGAAATGATTCAGTTCCCCAGCTGGCCACCACACCAATGTAAGAAAAATGCATATCTATATGCATTTATTTTTACATCAGTGTGGTGGCCGGCTGTCTTTAGACAAGGTACAAACTTTATTCACCTTGGTGGTCAGAAACTCGCCAATCTTGATATACAAACGTGTTAACACACTCAACTGCATATTCTACCTGAAGCATTACTGGTTAACAAGCTCACTTGCAGTGAAATACCCAACCACCTATGTTATTATCTAGACAAAATGTCACAGAGATCATACAAGATTACAAGGCTACAGAACTAGAGACAGTTGGGACAGGAATTTTGATGTTTTCTGATATTGAGGCTGTAAAGTTTCTTTAGATAATTGACTGAAGATAGTACTTCATGAACTTATTTATGAAGAAAAATACCTGTAGCATTGTGAGAACACCTGATTCTTTTTTGTTGTTGACATTTTACAGAGCTCTACAGAACACTGCTAGCATGTAAACATCATTTATGTCGCTAGAGAGTATTCATTTGTCTCGCAATCTACTATGGTCAACAAGGAAATTTGTGATCACTCTCGCAAAAAGTGTTCACTGGCTTTCTAGGAAATTCGTGATCACTCTCGCAAAAAGTGTTCACTAGCTTACAAGTTGACCATAGTAGATTGCGAGACAAATGGATACTCTCTAGCGATTATTTCAATCCGCAATAATGATCCTATTTAGTAAAATTTATGTCATTTATCAACCAGATTGCTCAAATGCTTTAGCAGAGTGATCAGATATTTATTTCGTAAATATATTATTTAGGATATCTTGTAGAAATTTAAATACTCTGATAAATCAATCACTTGTCGTATTTCTCAATAAAAAGGTATAATAAGCACTTGTTTTTCATTTGACTTTGATAGATACCTCTTTTTAAAAAATATGTCAATGAAATGACATATTGAAATCCATTTTTTCAGTCAACTTTGTGAAATTTGACATGCCACATTGGGTTAGGGGTATCAATCACCTTCATTGGTATTAATGATATTCCTTAAAAATAAATCTTGTTTTACTTCATATTGTCAGGTCCCTTTGTGATGAACACTGATGATGAAATACAACAGGCAATCTCAGACTATCGCACTGCAAGGAATGGATTTGAGAAAGCAAGAACATGGAAATCAGAGACAGGCAATGCCAACCGATAATTTGTAAAAGATTTGAAGAGGTTTGATTGAATTGTATTCTTTTCAATTGTCAGTTTTGTCAGAGACCCAACTTCATTCACCTACAAAATTCATCTTTACACTTTTATATAGACTGAAAAATATAGTTCTTCAGCATCATTGTATATCAATTTTAAAATAATTTTAATTTTGATCTTGTAGTTGACATGATTTGCCTTGTACATCTAATTTTTGTCATTATTTCACAGGAGAACTATTGATTAATGTCATATAATTCCTGTGAAATTTATGTAAGAAAGGAAGAATAGTTTGCAAAATAGGAGACCATTGTATGATTGATCAACTTGAATGTATTGAAGAAAGAATGAAAAGGTTGTGTTTAGAAAGGTGGTATCAACTAGAATTTTTCTTTGAGGAAATGTGCACAGTGACTGAGTATTTTCTACTTAATTTCTTCAAAATTAAATGTTATTCTTGTCATCAAATAGACTTTGATGACCTTGTGTCGTCAACAGATGTTATTGTATTCTACATTCATTGTTAAATCAACTTGGGCTAAACCTATCATTTGTACTAAATTAACTTGTCTTTCATTAGGAATTGCATTTATAATGGAAATGCAATATTTTTCTCAATCATTTTGTTCTACATGTAATTGTTATTCATTTTTTTCTTGCCCACCAAAGATGAAAGCGAGACTAAAGGATCCAAATTAAATTTGTCCCTTGTCTGGCACAAATGCCAGTTTACCTTTGTAAGATTCTACTGTGACTAATAGATTGCTCAGATGACAGTCAAATTTTGGTCACAGATGCATAGGGGGTATGTTTATGTTATGATGCTGTTGCAGGTCACATGGTAAGGTTAATGGTCATTTGAGATCGTAACCTGCATTATTCTCTCTCTCTTGCCACATAATTTAGTGCAGAATATTGCAATTGGAAGCAAACGTGAATTATAAATGCAATTTGGCTGAATTCATGTTATTATACCTTCTGAGGTCACATGGTTAAGTCAAAGGTTATTTGAGGTCATGGTGTTGAAGGTGACAGACATGTTTGTGATTTCAAGTTTCTTAACTTTTGAATTTGTATGATATCATGTGGATTATTGATTTATGATTAAAATGTGGCATACTCCTTTGCATTCCATTTTCTTGACCTCTATAGTTTTTAAGTGAAATTGCAGAAAAATAAACCCAAATTCACTATGTTCCATAACAACAATGATTAATTGACTATTCTTGGTGTATGTCCACTCTGGGCCCTTTGTAAAGGCTTGGGATGTTATGACAAATAAAAACTCGGTTATATTTTTGTTTTCTTCCATCAATAGCAACATAGAGCTTTTTAACTTTTTATATCATTGTCGTCTTTGGTCATATGCAGGAAGTTGGTTAGATGACCAGGCTAAAGTATGTTTAATTTTGAAAGCAATGGCCTTGGTTGTATTTAATTTCCAAGTTTCCTTGGTTACTGATTTATTTATGTCTTCAATGTGATAGAAATAACTTACCAAAAGTAAACATTTTACTCTTCATATTCTAATGATGAAAAATTACGGTTTTGTAATTTACTCATCACATTGATTATTTTTCTTATTTACATTTGTGCCAGCGAAGCTAGCATACAGTAATTTTACAGACTATGACCATGCCATAGGTACAGTCTCAATGGATTGGTGCAATAAGCAAGCAGGATTAGAAGAGAAAGAAAAGGTATGCAAGAAGTTGTCTAAGCTCATTAATTGTTAGCACACCAGCATTAGTTTGATGCACAAATAGATAAAAAGAAATTTCCAGAAAGATTGGATAGGATGGAGGATTCTGTTTATTTATGAAATAGATCTCAAAATACAGGAGAGGGTTGGGGTCTCAAATATTGAAGTGTGACTTTAAGTCAGCCGTTCTCAAGTACTTCTATTGAAGCTCCACATATCTAGTTGAGAATCTGTACTGCTCCACTCTTGAACAAACACATGAGTAAAGTATTGAAGGCTGGTCCAATGTCGCAGACCCCCTGATGGTTTAGAATATAAGCCTCTTAAATGACCAAGAGGGGCTCTTGTTAATGTCAACAGAAAAAAAATGTCAACAAACTGATTTTTTTTTAATGAGAAGTGACTTTTCACAACATACCAATAATACCACTAGTTCAGACTGTTCTGTATGAGATCTATTGACTGACTCAACATTTCACTAAAAATCACTTATTTTGATAGGGTTAGAAAACCAGGCTTGACAGTTGTGATGGCAATTTGAAGAACGATGCTCAAAATAATGAATGTTATTCTGTTTTCATGTATTTTTTTTGACGAAGTTCAGGTTTGAAAAGCGCTAATCACAAACTTATGTTCACAAATGCATATACATGTAGTATATTTTACCAGTCCTCTTACATGAATACACAAAATTTAGGGTAAATCAAAAGCAGAAGATAATAGGGCTTATCGATCAGTGGCAAATTTGACAAAATCTGAAAGATATCAAAGCCCAGTTGTTGTTTTTCCCTTTGTAATAAAATGATCATCACACCTTAATTATGATGTTTCCTTTTTTTTCATACCAGGTCCCACGCGCCACTATGTAAGGCTCCATGCGCCACCATTTGAGAATCTATGCTTTAAGTCGTGCTTAAATGTTGTCACACATAAAACATTAAAGGCCCAATATCATCAATGATTACTGTGCATCGATTATTATGGTGATGCATTATATCCCACATGCAACTGGACATTATGTGCAGCTCTAAGTCACGCTTTCCTAAGTTACACTTTAAATCTTTGTGAAACACCCCCAGCTGTTCGCTTTAATGAATATTATAATTGTCCTGTTTCTTTCATTGATGTATCATTGTTGCCTTTTTGAATGGAGTAAATATCTGAATGAATTTTGTGTAATATTTGTGAAAAATGTATTCAATCCAGTACTATAGCCTTTTAGACCACAATATAAATATGTGTATATGTTTGAGTTTTATTTAATAGGCATTGTGAGGTACAGAATATTAATATAATTATTTACAATAAATATGTTTTATGTATCAATGTGATATATGAAAGTGTTTTTAAATTTATTGACATTTCTAAGCCCCCCAAAAAAAAAAAAAAGAAGTGTAAACAATCATTACAAATTTAAAGTCCTTTTCATGTTTTTATAGAAATTATATTATACATATTTAGACTGATGCCCTCATATTCAACATATGCCCCCCCCAAAAAAAAAAGGGGGGGGGTAATAGGACAGAACAATGATGTGACATCCGACATATGCTTTTATATTTAGACTCACATCAAAATGGAGACAATTTCTTATTCTAGATATTCTCCAATTTTACATCATGCACTAATTCTTAGGTTCATTATACTTGTAATTCCGAACTCCTTTGAGGCAGTTTCTTTCCCCAAATTTAATCTTATGACTATGACTTATCTTCAATAAGTTAAAATAAATAATTTTTGTAATTTAAGAAAAAAAAAATGCTAAAAAGTATTTTAGTGGACATTGATTTTATATCACAATGACCAGCATCTATACTGCTCGAAAGAAAGCATAGTTCATGTTTACTGAAATAACCTAACAAAAGCCGTTTTGCTTAAAAATCAAGGCTTGGTCATGCAAAATAAATATTTTAAGTGAATGAAAATGACAGCAAAGTAGAAGTTACTATTATAAAGGATGCAGTATGGGGAGGTAGAAATTGGCGAGTGAGAGAGTAAGTGGGGTCGTGAAAAGAAGAGCGGGATGATAAAAGAATGTTGAGGAATAGATGAAGAGGGAAGATGGTTTTTAGTGAAGGAAAGGGACCAATAGAGGACTTGAGTAATAAGGGAAAAGACGATTTCGTCAAGGGGGTCTACTTTCTCTTGTAAATTTTCTCATTTGAAAAATAAAATGGATTATGATTCATACATCGGAAAATTTATGAGAGCCAATATTCATGAACAAACGAGTTATTAATGACCATGCACCAGTGTTGTAGTGCCTTGATGCTCGGCCTTGGCCTTAAGGCGCCTTAAGGCCTATTTTTTCAAAGCCTTGGCCTTGAGGATTTTGAGCCTTGAAATTTCAAGGCATTTTGTATTTTGTACTTTCATTTGTTTTATACAAGTAATTGTAAATGTTTCAATTGTTCTGTACATCTAATGACACTAAATACTACCAGTCAGCAGAAGCAGTAAGTGTACTTAGCAGTGCCATCAACTGCAATTATCACATAATTATGTAACAAAGAGAAGTGATGAAAATTAATATTATTTATTGGTAATATGATGTAATCATGACTAATAAGGATAATGACAATATCAATAATAATGATAATAATTATGATTAGGATTATAGTCAGTGGCGTAACTACAGGGGGGGGGGAATGGGGGCACGTGCCCCCCCCCCCCCCATCGGCTGACAAAAAAAAAGGAGGAAAAGAGGGAGAAAGGAAGAGAAATGTAGTGGGAAAGAAGACATTTATGTTCATTATAATGTTATAATTATGTTATGTTACATTACATAAGAAACATTTTTTTTCATATAAATGAAACATAATTTGCTCAGGGCATATGTCTTCATTGTTCCTGGTGCTCCCATTGTCTGTTTACCGAGATATATAATCCTGTTATACTAAAACCTCCCGTTTTCAAGTCAATAATAATAATAATAATAGAGGATACTTATTAAGCGCATAATAACTGGTCTAGTTCTCTATGCGCTTACCACCAAACAAATATACACCAAACTACCAAATATATTTGCTCGCACTTCGAGTTATTCTTTTACATGTACAATAGTATGCTTCTTTTTCATGAATACTTTAAGTGATTGTCCCATTTTAAGGTCTTAATATAAAACATTTCCTGTCCGTGCTTACGTTCGCAGTAGTGGATTTCTGAAAGATGTCTGCTCTCCATCAATTCCTAGAATGAGTCCTTAAAATGTCCCTTTTTCTGTTTCTGATCTGAATATCAAAAATTTTCAGCTCGCGCTTTGCGCTCGCATCATTTGGTTAGTGAACTACGTAATGTCTTCTTGAATTCCTACAAACAAGCCTTAAAATGCCCCTCTTCAGATCTGAATTTCCTAAATTTTCAGCTCGCGCTTCGCGCTCGCAAGATTTGATTAGTGAGATGGGTATGTTAATCATGATTACAAGCGCTTTATGTGCATGTTTAGATGTAATTCTAACAAAATCAGCAAGCGCTTATTGGCACTCCCATTAGATGACTATGTTTGGGGTCAATATTTACAAAAATTTCAGTTTGCGCTTCGCGCTCTTATTATTTAGCGAGACAGGTACGTATCATGATTACAAAAGATTGATTGTAATGTCCCTTTTTAGGTTTGAATATCAAAAATTTTAAGCTCGCGCTTCGCGTTCGCATTATTTGACAAGTGAGATACATGTCCGTTTATTGGCACTGTCCTTATAAAAATATCTCTATTAGGTCAGTATACCTGGCAACTGGGCGCGCTTCGCGCGCTCATAGGCAATTCCAAGTTTTTGCTGGTGCCCCCCAATGCCGTGACCCACGGTACGCCACTGATTATACAGTGCGTATCAAAAAAAAGTTTACACTTTGAAAAAATCCTGTAAAATTATACATTTGTAATATCCTGAAGATTGTTCCACATTTTAACATTGGTACAGGTCCATTAAAGCAAATGACGATATAACTGTCGAAAAATATTTCCGCTTGAGTGAGCACCACTTACTTTTGAAAAGTTAGTGAAAAATGATTTGCGCAGAAATTTGAAATAGTTATGCGAATAAAAGTAGACCTTAATCATGAAGAACACGTGGAATTTAGCTAGTAAAATTGATTTGAAGATATCTTCTACATTGTTTGACTTGTTTCCTTGCCCCAAAACACTTCGAAGAGTGCATTTCGCCCCACCCCACTCCCCCACACACCGAGGCCATCGTGACGATATTTGCTTTACATTGAGCTGTGATTTGCATGGAATGGCTAAAGCTTGATTTTCATTTTGTTAAACATTTTTAAGCTTGGGAAAAGTGTGGAGAAACAAGTATTAAATGAAGAATGAAATGTAAACCAACTTTCAATGATAAAAACTGAGTAAAAAAATGCTGGAGATGTCTGATATAAACTTTTGTTCAGAGTCAGTTATGTCCTCAGATCCAGCTGGCAGAAATAGGGAAAAGGTTGTGCTTATTAAGTGTTGAAATTTCAATTTGGGTGGCAAAATTGTCACAAAATGCTTGAATTTATCCGTTTTATTCCAATTGACTAAAAGTGCAAGGGAAATGTATGATAAATCTTTCTTAGTGTAAGTTTGGTTTCGCCCTTTCCCCTTGACACAGCATGAAAACGAGCATTTCTGCGCAAACAGATTTCTGCGAGCTTTACAGAAATGGACAGTGCTCACTCAAGTGTAACATTCTGACAAAACTTTTACTTTCATTGGATAGATGAGACCCAAACCCAAGATTATATGTGAAAAAATTACCCGCATGTTGTATATTTTTTAATTCCCAGGGCTTTTTCAAAGTGTAAACTTTTTTTTGATACGCACTGTATAGTGATTTTATGACAGGAATAATTTTGACAGATTTGACTGCAATTTTGACAACAATTTTCATACTTTAAAAATAGCTTACTCTAAAGAATGATAACAAGGTTGATTTCTATTTCATTAGGTTTTCCTTGTTTAAGTCTTAATGATATTCTGAAAAGATTCGGTAAACTTAAACACAAACTTCAATTTCGTCATTTCCAAATGGGCTATGGCATCAATGGCATGATGAGCCCAACAATTTTGAGGGGCCAAGCATGGCATACAGAGCAAAATTTTAGGTTTCAAAATCAAAATTTTGGATTGTGCTTGCATAAATTATTAAGTAAGGTTCGCATTCAATTTATTAAAAAAAATGCTTAGAATGTCTAGTTTTAAGGTCGGAATATTACAAATTTTTGAGCTCGCGCTTTGCGCTCGCATTATTTGATTGGTGAGTTATGTATCATATTTATGAGTCACTACTAAATGCAGTCCAGAACAGCCTCCTTTTCTGGTCAGTAAAAATTTCAGCTTGTGTTTTGTGCTCGCGTTAATATGTTTAGTAAGATGCACACCTTTTTCATGATTACAAAAACAGCTCGAAATATTTAAATTTCATTTCTTATTGCATCTTATTACAACATCTCGCAAGGATGCCCTTTTTACAGTGATTAGCACCATAACTGACCCAAAATCGAGTTTTACATCTTCAAAATTGATTTTTTTTAACCACTTGCTCGCTATGCTTTCTATAGCGGGAAATTAAAGCCTAAATCAAAATATATGTCTTATCAATTAGAAATCACTTAAAAAAGCTTTGCTGAACTGCACCAAAATTCTCATTTTGACTTATACTGTAAGTGCATTTTTGGCTTTGACCTCCCCCCCCAAAAAAAAATACATTCTGCCTCCCCTGTCCCAGGTAGAGGAGAAAGACATATGTTGAGAATGGGCATGCCAGGATCAGATCACCTTGGTAATAATTATTGCAATGTGAATCGCCTAGAACAATAATTAAATGTACAAAGGTAACTACATATTTATTTTAATTTTATGCCTAAATCTACATGGTCTATCATGAAACTATTTTCGTTTTAAATGTACAAGGGTCAAAAATTTTGCTCGCTCACACCTTTTATACATTTGGTCCTGTGTGTCATGTATGCCGCCTAAGCATTGTTGTCTAATTTTTTTCTCCATATATTGTACAATTGAAATGCCTTGGCCTTGGCCTTGAGGTTTTCAGGCCTTGGCCTTGGCCTTGGGTTTCCATGCCTTGGCCTCAGCCTTGGTTATTGAAGCCTTGGCCTTGGGTATTAAAGCCTTGGCCTTGGCCTTGGAGGTTTGAGCCTTGACTACAACACTGCCATGCACTGTTAAAAAAACCTGATTTTACAGGGGGGAAAAAAGATTTTGCAGAAAGCATTAACAGAATCATTCTGTAAATTCATAAAACAGGAATTTTTCTGCAATTTAACAGAACAGGTCTGTTTAAAAAGGGGAAAAAGTGTGTTTTATTCAAGGAAATGTAAGGTTCCATACACCAAATACCAATTTCCTGTAAGTTTACATGATATAATGTAAGATTACACAATCTGGTAAGATTACAGGTGTTCTCGAGACTGCTGCTGGAACTTCTTTTATTTTAAGGATAAATTTTCTAACAGTGTGGTGTAAAATAAATATATATGAATGTGTTATATCATAAGGATAAATGAAAATGTGATATTTTCTATAATATTTTTTCTCTAGTTTCATTGGGGGATGGGGGCGAGGTTCAAATACAGAGGAGCTTGCACATGTCACTTCTAGCACAAACCCAAATGAGACTCTTTCCACCTTGCAACGATCACAAATACTTTCTTTCATACCATTGTTAATTGTCTTAATGTTTACACGGATCACTGCAGTTACATACTAAACAAAAGAAAAGCCGCATAATTGACTTGTCAACAATACAAAGAAGAAAAACAAGATGTTCAATGTCTTGTCAAATATAAGACTGGGAGTAGAAGGTATAACGCTTAGCCTTGAAGAAAACAACTACAGCTATAATCGAGGATTAGGATAGGAATATATGCTGGACGATTTGTTTAAATTATGAGGAACGGACCAAAAAAATATAAGGTAAACTATCAGAATTATTACATGGGGCGAATATAATTATATTTGTCAAATATAAATTTGCCAGACTATCATAGAGATTATCGATCTGTCATCCTATTTCAGTTACCGAAATTGATTATCACAAGTTTGTAGCCACGTATCAAATGATTTGTGAAACTAATTCAGTTATCCATAATGAAAAAAAAAAAGATGAGGAGAAAACGAAAAATGTGCTTGTCGAAGTTTTCAAGAACGGGCGCAATTGGCAATTTCTTTCCACATAAATGAAGATATACGTATTTAACCGAAGTCAAAAATAATGTCAAATAGGGAGAGATAAATAAGTTCAAATCGGTTTCTATAGCACTTGGTGGGATTGTGGTCTAACTACCTCAGAAAGTCGTTGAAATGGAAGATTGGAAATAATTTCCTCATTACCTTTAGTCAACTTTTTTTTAACATCAGGCGCATGGAAACAATGAGTAATAATGTGATTTATTCTGCATATGCGCAATTTATTATGGATTAATATAGGCCTAAAAGAGACAGCACATGAAACGATTGTTAACTGTTAGTGTCTAATTAGTAGGGGGGTATGTTGGAGGATAGTGGTAAAGACTTTTTTCTGGTGCCTCGAACAAACCGAACTAGTTTTGTATTATTTTAGTAGTTTAGTATTATTTTCATTCTAAACTTTACATCCCTATAGATTCAGGGGAGACACCACAATGGGTCGACTGCCCTTACATGATTCTTTAAGTATTGAATAAGTGTGATAAATAAAAACGAAGGTATATACCCATACTATTCCATTGAGAGAGAAATTCAATTAACGATTCCAACTTTGGGTCGTCGTAACCCAAAGATTACAAAAACAATAAATCAAATCAAATGGGGTTTTTAGAAGCTAATCAATCAACGGATAGAGAAGATTTTCTTTTGAGGTATAAAAGTCAGCGTTAGAGTAAACAGCATAAAGGGAGCTAAATAAATGAATAAGAACGAATAACAGCATAGAGGGAGATAATAAATTCAAATGAAAGACTTAGTTTTTAAATTATAACTATGGTATCTGATCCTCATCATTAATTTTCTGATGAGAAAACCAATAATGATTAAGAGTCGTTATATGATAATAGCCTCAATCAAGAATAAAATATCCTACTTGTAGTTAATATGCTGAAAATCATATTTACATGTGTACATTCCATGCGTCATACACAATGGAATGTGAATTCAAAGGTCACATATTATTTGTCAATGTAAGTTAATGTCCATAATTACTGTTGATGATTATTGTCCCAAAGACTCAAATATGAATTGATACTAGAAGGGCGTGAAAAATTTCTTCCATTCATACAGGGAACATATTTGATTTCTATAAGGGCAGGGCCCTGGGAACGTGTTATTTTGCTGATGGGGCCGACCGGTGCTGAAGTAAATTTGACAAGCAACAAAGTAAAAGTTTTCACTACAAACTGAAGATCGTTTTGGTCCCAAGAAATTTGACAAGCTAAAAATATAAATTAATAAAACAAAAAATGGTGGCAATTTTCAATGCATTTCTCAAATTTGACACACCTACCAGAATTCCAGGGGGTGCTGCCTATGGAATATGATACACGCAGCACCCCCTGTGAAAAATCTTGGGGGTGCTTCAGCCCCCCCCCCCGCTTCCCAGGGCCATGTATAAGGGGGCACAATTGAGTAGAAGTTGAATAAAAATGTATTAAGTGGCCCTTTAATACGATATCTAATATTCACCTGGTGTACCAGGTCTAATTTTGTTATTCATATCATTAAACTCATATTTTACAATTCAGGCAGCAAGAGATCATAAAATGTATTTTCAGAAATTTATCTTTTTTTAATTACGATATGGTCCTTCGGTGAATCACAATCGATAGCGTTATTAATTTTCAATTTACATTGATATCGTATTATTTCTGCATTTTATAACATAAATCATAGTTGAAATGTCAATTAAACAAAATCGAAATCCAAAGAAATAACAATAATTACAAAAAAATATAGTGATGAATATTTTTAAGTGCATATAGCAATTTTTTCTGTTTTTTTTTAGGACAATCAAAAATAAATCATTATAAATCAAAGACTGAAATTAAATAAGTCCTCAAAAAGAAAAGAGGGAGAACGTAAATCAGTGCAATAAAAGTGATTTCGTAATGTAGTCATATCATTTACAGTTTATATTATGATAACAATAATAATTGTTATCTATATGAGCTTCATTATCAAAATCTACTGTATTTATTTTCGTTTGAAGAAATAAAACACCTTCACAAACGCATAGGAGAATAATAAAAGCGAATCAAAGTAAAATAAATAAGATAGAAGAAATGTCATAAATGTATAGGAAAACTGACACTGGAATATAAAATAAACTCTTTATTTCTGCTTGTCATATCCAATTAAGCAAAGTTGTTATTTTGGTAAAGTAATACTTTGCAGTATAGATCTAATAGTTTTTTTAAGTGTCAATAATAATGTGTTTCATTGTATAATGTTTTATTGTTTGCATGTGTAGTATAAATCGATAAATTAAAGAATTCATGTGAGCACTGGGGGTAAGGATAGAAGGGGTATTTCAGTTTGGAAATTATTTATGCGTGACATCATCATTATGTTACGTGTCAAAGGTTATTGATTTCTTGCATCTGAACCGCATGTTGTTGATAAAATCATGGTGATAGAGACAAAGAGATAGCCTATAGAAATATTGATTACTATAACCTTGCTGAAAGTCAAATATTGATGGACTGTCGAGGATAATTCATTTCATGTAAGCCACTTGACATAGTCATTGAGGTCAGTAGAATAAAATGAATTTGTTTCTTTATTTCTATTAGTTTGTTTGTTTGTGGTTTGTTTCAACCTCTATAGAATCATTATAGGACGATGCCACATTCATTTCATTTCATTTATATATTATAGAAGATTTGAAGTCATGATTTACCAAATGATGGAGACAATTAAGGTGACAACTAGTGGCCAACCTTTCTCCTGATAAGCCTACCATCATCAAGATTTTAAACAAAACCAGAAACTTAAAGGTCAAGTCCACCTCAGAAAATTGTTGATTTAAATCAATAGAAAAAAAATCAGACAAGCATAATGCTGAAAATTTCATCAAAAGTCGGATGTAAAATTAGAAAGATATGACATTTTAAAGTTTCGCTTATTTTTCACAAAATAGTTACATGCACAATTTAGTCACATGCAAGTGAGAGAATTCATGATGTCTTTCACTCACATTTCTTTTGTTTGTTATTGTTTGACATACAATATTTCAATTTTTATAGATTTGACAAATACCAACTTGACTGAAACATAAGATTTTAAACAATGGCAATTCCACGTGTTCAGGAAGAAATAGAACTTTGTTTCACAGGACAATGAGGAGAAAATAAGAATATTTCATATATCATATAATAAAATACAAAAGAAATGAGTGAGTGATGTCATTAGTTCCCTCATTTGCATACCGACCGGGATCTGCATATAACTAATTATTTAGTGAAAATAAGTGAAAGTTAAAAATTTCATAACTTTCTTATTTTACATCCGATTTTGATGAAATTTATGTTATGCTTGTTGAATTTTTCTCTTTTTATACAAATTAACTTTTTGTTGGGGTGGACTTGTCCATTAATATATCTAAGAAATAACCTACTCATTCATCTTTAAAATCACTTGGAATAAATGTCCTGATCAACTTGAAAGAACTTGTTGATGCAAGTATTCAATTTTGTTCCTTAAATTGTATCACCCTTTGCAATATCTTCATTCATTCATTGAAAAAAATGTACCACATAATGCAAGTTTTATCTAGATCAAAACGGCGTACCGTTTGAAATATAATTATATCTTTGAGGAATTGCATGTGCTCCTGCACTTATGCACTTAGGCCCTACCTTTATTTTAATTAAAAAATAAAAAACAGTAACTTATTCTATTAGTCAATTTTTCCCCTTGATCGTTAAAGTGGTTGTTTAACAACATTTATCATTAAACCCATTTGCTCATTTAATCTTGTCCACCCTATAATTTGTCATTGCTAATTGCATCCAAATTATTGAAAATACAAAAATATATAAAATCCAAAGATATTGCCAGTTCTTGCTCAAACACAGCATGATGTACAGACGGGGGGGGGGGGCTTGTGGTCTCCCCCCAAAAAAGGGGGAACGAAAATGAAATGGATAAGAGTGCAATGTGCTATTATTTTCTGAATACTGTGTCAAAATCTATCACAAACTTTGATTTTCGTAATAAAAATGTCGAAACTTTTGCTCGCTTCTTCTTAATTTTACGCGATACACCATATCGAGCCCCCGAAATGTTTGTCTCGTTAGGTTACTGTGTTGGTTACATTGCCTTTAAATGATATTCACTCAAATGACACAGTTCCCCAAAGCCTCTTTTTAATGTTGAAAAGTTACACTTTTTTCTTTAGTCGTCACTCCTGCATTTCTTGAAAATCAACCTCTTCTTTACACAAGTTTCATAGGACAATAAGTATCCTTAGCAATTATTATTCGCTATAAAAAAAAAACTTTCAGAACTCATTTATCATTGATTTATTATAAATCTATTATAAATTATTTTGCTTTAAATAGTGGTTAACAATTCCACCCTTTTTTGCTTTTAGGGGGAAGTCTAGACAATATACATCGAGTAACAAAACATCACCTTACAAACTTCATTCAAGTTCAACATTGTCAAACTTCATTTATGATTTCCCCTCCCACACAGTCCCGTTATCACCGGGGCAACGGAACAAAGTGCGCCCATTTCAAATCATATAGAGCATATCAGGTTATTATTTATTGGATTTGGTCCCATTCATTACACAGGGGGACGGGTGCACCATGTAATAAAGGAATTAAACCCTTTCATTTCAAAAGCACAGTGATACGCTAGAGAAGATAGGAAGAAAGGGACCCCCGGATCCAACTACTACGTGCTTATACCCCCATGCAACTTATACTGGAAACATATCGAGTGAAGGAGTCGAAAAGGCAACTTATATATGTCAACAAATAAACAGAGTGGTGAAGGAACATTTAATGATCAGATCGTAAATAGTATTTATTGCCAATTGAAGTTTGGACTGAATTTCACATTTGTTCGAATCAATCAGTTATTGGAATGGCCTGATTGACATGTGATAACGTCTTCAAGTTTGATTAATCGCCAACGGAAGTCCATATTCCCTTGGATCATCTTCCTTGTTCGGGATCTTGGACAAAACATTGGACCCGTTTCCCGATTTTGAAAGGGAATGAGAATTATTTGGGACATTCACAGAACGACGCGAAAAACCAACAAGTAACTATATCTCATTGGACTTTGGATTACAATTATCATGTTAAGTGTATGTCTTTCAGAAGCTGTGAAACAGGACATGATAGCGGCACCCTTGACGACTTCACACGAACGGTTTAACAATATATCTTAACATGAAATTCGATTTCGAGTTCGTTGTGAGTTTAAGGTTTACAAGGAATTACTTATCTTGCTCCTGAGCCCGCTTAGGTAAATGTCAGTGATGGAGAAGTCAAATTTTCACCAAAAATATTCAGGGACTGTTTTAAATCACCCACCTGCGAGTCGCAGAGTTGTCCCGAGGTCGCCAGCAGTGACAGGGGATGACGAACACAACACCGCGAAGCTAGACGACCATGCCGTGGAACAGGAGGGGCATTTTAATGATCATAAGGAGTCCAGACCAGGGAGTAGAGCCTGTACTCCTAGAGAAGATCGAATCGGTATCATCAACCAATATCGAAAACCGTGGATTCGACCTCAAACAGCAGGTTGCGTCACGACGTCGACACAAAGAGAAAGACAGATGGTTAAATATCGCCAAGGTCGGCCGAAGTCTAGCCCTGTCGCTCGACGTCATCGATCTCCTGATCGGGAAAAATACGGTTACGCTATAAAACGACCCGACAGTCTACCATCCAGAAGTCGACCTGGGAGTAGTCGACCTGGCAGTCGACTAAGCAGACGGATGTCGTCATCCATATCAAGGAGACGAGACTCGACCATTGATAGCGACGTTGAAGAGATTATTGTTGGTAAGAGTAAAGGTGTTGGCCAAGAGTCACGAACTATTACTGGCCACAGAGACGGAAATGAAAATGATATTAAAACAAACAATCATGGTTGGACAAGGGATTCTGGATCTACAGACACCAAAGATGGCAAAACGGATGAAAGACGCATTCCAACATTAACCACGAGAGCACGAATGCACGTGACCGCTGATGTCGATGATAGATCAAACGATGTCGAGAAAACAGAAAATGACACAAAGGTGGCAATCATGACAAAGATCGTTGAACCAGAGGTAGAACCACAGGATGAAACTTCCAACAAAACCATGAAAACCGGTGACGAAAATCGAAAACAGAGCGTTTTTGACGTGACTATGATGGCTGCTGTATCGCCTGGAGGAATGGCTGGTAGTCGTGCACGGAGTCTTAGCTCTGCGTCAACTGATGGGAGAAGCTCACCGTCGCCATCGCGGCACCACGGAGAGTCAGTCGTTCGTCGAGCACGGAAGGAGAGATTGAAACGATTGACCCAATATAGGGTAAGTAAAAGAAAAAAAGAAAATGAAATAAAGAGAATGAAAAGAATGAAAGGATTCGTGGACACTGCTCAGTCATTTACATTTTAAGTTGATTGAGGTTATATGAAATAAATAGAAGAGGAAATTGAATAAAAAAAATAATTAACAACCTTGCTATTTTGATAATCAAGAAAAGAAGAAGAAGAACTAATATATGTTGTAATGTGAAAGCTAAATTTCCATGTTGACACTGATAAAGTTATAAAAGTTGAAAATTCTTTATCAAGGTCCGAGATTTAGGACTCGGGGGAAACATTCATAAAAGGAACGAAATAGAATATTTTATTTTTCTTGTAATTTTTCTTCTTCCTTTTCTTCTTCTTTATTACCAGATTTTATGTTTGTAAAATCTTTTTCTTTTCCTATTCCCCCTTCTTATCCTTCTCATTTACTGGCTTCAACCCCTTCTTTACCAGCTTTGACAATGGCAAACTGGTAAAAACAAATCTTTTTTTATAAACTAAAATAAAGGTTAATCATTTTAGAACGGAGTAAAGTGACAGTGATGGAGTATTACCTCTAAATTTCCGAGTGGAGGCATATAAAATGTAATGGCAATTTTATTTTTTTAAGAATAACGATTTTCTTCCATTTAATTCTACGACAGCATCCCCTAAATTTGCTACAATATGACATTTATTGATAGTTGATTTGGTAGCTGGAGACCTTTCACGCATAAACCTCATATCCTAGCTTACTCTCTCCCAGTAAAATTGCATTCATCTTCCAAAAGAATCTGGTAACATTCTTGACGTTTTAAACATCACAATTAAACAAATTGATTTTTATAACATGCTGACGCACATTGCGACACGTTTGATAATGGTTTGATTCGATTGGTTGTACTCTCGGGGGAATAACTAAAATCGAAATAAGACAATTTTGGGTGTTATCCCATGGAGACTGGGCTTCTTCGTGGTCACTGTAGGAAATTAATTTAAGGCAACAATGGGCATATGAGTTGTGTTATGGATACAGTGCTTGGTTCATACTGTGAATGGGGTGCATGTGAGTGAGAGGAAAATTAAAGAGAGGCATGAGAAAGACACTCTTTAAAGACTCAGTGCATAATGCCATCCTGTCAACTCCCCAATCATATGAGTGTCTGTGCCGGCATTAGGGGCCTATGTAGAATTAGTAGTAGTAGTAGTAGTAGTAGTAGTAGTAGTAGTAGTAGTAGTAGTATAATATGTCGCTTTATACATGTATAACGCAATTACTATATGTGCATATACTCAAATGCGCTTTGATTACTAGTACCCCGGTTGTATAGCTGAGCCGTCATATTAATAGGCCCTAAAGCGTTCAAGGAATAAATCCTACCGGGTACCCATTCACCATACCTGGATCCAATGGATAAATTTCTTGCCGAAAGGAAATTTCGCTATGGCTGGGATTTGAACACACGACCCTATGTTTCAATCCACTATACCACAACGTTCCACCATGTGATATGTAAACGGATGATTTCACGTATTATCCGTTTTCGACCAATGCAGTACTTTTTAGTAGAAGTACATTTTTTCAAAATTGGCATATATTGAACTTAAAAAGAAAACTACATATATTGCAATAAAAATGAAAGATAAATAAAAGTATATAGACAATGCAGGACTCGGGTCAGTGAAGTTAATAAGATTTCTTTGTTGCTTTTATTTTTCAACATTCTAAAAACATTTTGTTTGTTGATATAATCACGCATGACTTGTGTAATATTTATGAAATATAGAACATGATGAATGAAAATGAAAAACTTCCGAGTCGCTTCTAATCAAACATCATACTTTTCAAAACAATATTTGCTTTTCAATAGAAGACAGCATCGTTTTTAGGGAGAGCCTATTATTTATCACATTCTCTTTGCAAGCCATCGAAATCTAAGAGTAGTGTTTAACAGACCCGGATGAAGATGCAGGCATGTAGGGGTATAGAACACTGAATAGAATGTATTGACTGTACCTGTCATAGTTTGTCTTATTTATATCAACTTTGTCTTGAGAGGATTCTATAGGATGAAACGGTTTCTTGAAGACTTTCATCCTCGCCATTATCGATCTGGGTAACTTTCTATTGCCTCTGATGGATTTACCCTTCTCGTTTCGATTTTCTCCGACAGTACATTGTTTGGAGAACACTGAGAGAATGAGACCATGGTCCTGCTACGTGGTTTCTCCGTTAATTGCCCCCAAATATACACTTAGACTTTGAAAGTGTTGAATTCTTGAGATCTCACACCATGACATTCCAATGGGTCAGCGACTTTATATAGTCAAGCATCGGCGTAATGAGCCAAATAAATTGAGGGGGTTCAATATGGCGTATAATATTTATATAGGGCACAATAACTAAAAAGTGGCGAGCGTGCGTACATTTTCAACCTTAAGTCCAATTATTTGATTTCAGAAAACTATTTTACTTTTATTCTCTTTCCTTTCCTTCTTTTCTGTTTTCCCCTTCTTTGTCGTGGAACGCTTGGGGTCTAGTGCCCTGGCCCCGAATCAAGCCGCCCTCCATCTATACGCCGATACTGGAGTTAATGGGCCCTCTCTATCTTTAAAAATGAACTAAAATCCACTTGTCAAATACTCATCTTTAATCACGATAATAATTGAATTAAACTGACCATCTTTTTCGTTTTTGTTTTATCATTACAATCGTCAATTTATTCGTATCATATATCTCAATTCACTTAAGTCAAAAGTCTTATGCCTAGTAGGCATAAGACTTTTGATTTATGTTTTCTTTGTATTCGTAAATGAAATTTAAATCCGATGGGTGTTAAAAAATTATTTAATTTATCTGTAAAACGTTCACACAGTTGATAGACAAAATCACCTTTATCTAATCTTTGTATTTTACTTACAGAATACTCGCTTTAACAGACCAGCAGAAACGGTAAGTGAAAGAATTGTTATGACTTCTTTCAGCGAATATAATTTGAATACATTGAAAAGATTTTCCATGTTAAGCTGTAAAGTTAAAAAAACCTAATCATGAAAAGCCATTTGGCTTCGCGTTTCGGCTTTTCTGTTACTACGATGATGATATGGTAATAGTTGTATTGTCATAGTGAGTAAAATGCTTTAATCCCTAAGTTTAAAGTTACACAAAAGCATTATATGAATTCAAATGAGGTGTTTTATCTCATTAATGATGATCATATCCAAAGTTGTACAAAGTACAAACACAATATATACTGCAATATATATATATATATATATATATATATTTCAAATCAAACATGAATATCATGTGATGTACACTTATCCATCTCTTTCGTTTTCCTGTTGATCAGTGAGGTCCGTTATTTCATTTTCATTTTTTTATTTAACTGGTTTATGCTCAAGCTGTTATTTTGATTTTTATATTCTAAGTTACTACAAGAATATTTAGTAGGAGGCTGCACTCTACTACCTCCGCTTTTTAGCAGCCTCTACTAGTTCCAACCTGATGTTATAATCTTGAATATAATTTTTGTGCGGGGATAATTGAAATAGGTTTTGTTATTTGTATGTCAAAATGTACAAATCAAACTGTAATTTTTGAAAATGGATTAATAAACGAAATGAAATATTAAAAATCCAAACATAATTACAAATTGCGATAATGATAATGGGTCAAAGCTTTAGCCAAGACTTATGGTTTCCACCAGAAATATGGCAACGATATAATATATATTTTAGGAGTGTGTACGCCTTTGAAGGTTTTAATTTGCGCCAAATAAAATGATGTGAACAACCATCATCGCCAGATTTGTAAGCTTTATAGTTGTCTGTCCTGGGGAGCGTTTAATTTCGTCCGACAAGTCAGATCTGACACTTTTCTTTGAGTTTGATTGGCTGAGAAGCACTGTTACTATGGTAACTGTCTGATAAAAAAAATGAAACGCTCCTCAGATCACATTTTCGTCATCTAATTCTTCCAAGATTATTGTAGGCAACCCGGTATCTCCTTGATTCAACATGTATTAGTCACGTGCAGAGAACGACCATGTTCTTATTTGATAGTTCTTAGATAAGGCTGGTATTGGACGGTCAGTTTTATTTACTGACATTCCTTTGGCCTCCGTGTTTCTTTGCGAGGGAATACTGTCAGAAGTTTTAATTATAATTTTCAAGTACATTAGTGTTGGTGTCCACTGAATAATTTCGTTCCGGGGAAACCAGGGCCTACAAGGGTTCATTAAGCCAATAATGGCTACTTAATGAATTCCTTTAAACCGGTGATGACTGTTTGTTTGTCTAGACGAACTTCCATGGTTGTTAATTTCGAAGGTTTGGTGGTGTTTTCGTGAAAAGGCTCGATGAACTGGTGGATCAAAGAGGATTTGATAGTTTTGGGATGATCAGTTCCTCAGTGACAGCTATGCTACGATCTTATCGAGACTATTTCTTGAATTTTCGGACGAGGTTCATCGACTTTGTCTTCTTGGATAATATCTGATCGATATTTTAATCAGAATGTAAAGACCTTGATTTTGAAACAATGTATAGATCAGTATTGTCTTTGAATCAATCAGATCACCACCAGCTACTACAAAAGATTACCACCCGCCATTTTGATATCACAATTCACGTTTCATTTAAGGGGAACGGACACCCTTGTCCCTCGTATTGGCATGTGACTTTTAAATTAATGCGAACATACTGATTCTATACATGATTTTTACGGGGAATGTACTAATTTTAATTTGGAAAAATCAAACATTTACTTTGAAAGAATCTTACATGTACGTCTCCACCTTGTCAAGTTATTCTAAGAAATCGGACTGACAATGATTTCGCCCGATTTGCAATGCGAATCTTTGGATTTTGACGGAATCAGATGTGTTAAAAAGGACCGTCGTTCACGAGATGTATCTGGTAAATCAATGCATCCCGTTTTTAAAGGATGGAGCGGGGATGATTATATCAAAAAAGTAATTGTTAGAAGGAGAAATGCCGTATCTCAAAGTGAATATATAACCTGGAAATATGGAGAGAGACCGTCGGAAGGGGTGAGTTTATGGATCTCCAGTTTTGGCGGTATACAGTGGTGACGAATGGCACAAACTTTGTAAAACTTGTGTACAATTTGTAGTTATCAAGGAGATTTCAAATACGAAAACAAGAGTAAAATCAACGATAGATATATATATATCACAAATAATCAGTAAAACACTTGTAGAATTAAAAAACAATATTCACAATTGAAGCTTCATCAAATAGCAGATAAAAAATTATATACAGCCCAAGAAAATTTCCTGGTATTTTTAACACGTTTACATTTTCATTTATTTTGTTGATTGCCCTTTTAATTATATCCACTGCACTGGCGTACAGATCTGTTATTTTCTGTATATTCTCGGTCAGAATGTTATATATTACAAAATACATTTTTTTTTAAAAAGGTCAAATTTTTTGCTCCATACGTCATATCTGGTGTACCTCAAGATATTTGACTCATTACGCCACTGTTATATAGAATATATCTTGAATCATGAATATTCCAAAACTTAAAAATTAATTTAGTGGCTTTTTTCATTTGCATTTCAAACACATTCCACGGAATGTGACTTATTCAAAATGTTAGTCATCTCTAAATCTTTTCGCACACAGGATCTCTCGTAAGACAAATACGGATCTTCGTAGGATTAATTGATCTCTTAAGATAGACACCAAATAAATTTGTTACGAATAAATGTTTAACTAGAGTAAGATATCCACTATGATAACATATCTGATCCAGTCCGTATAAAGTAATTCCAAAATCGATTGTATTCAAACTCAATTGGTGATTCAAGGCAAAATAAGAACTAGCAACTTTGGATATAAGTTGACACCATCACATTTCTCCATATACATGTATCAAAAGTAAAAAACAACAACAACAAAAAACACACACACAACCACTGCTTCAGTTTATTCAGGTTACATACAGATCCAATGTAGTACACTCTAAAGACAAATTATGTATGAATATGTCTATATTATGTTTATATTATCTTTCATTACACGTATTACATTTTAGTCATCTGAGAACGGTAATAAGTCATACATGCCACAATGATCACCATTTTCCTTTCCCCTTTCTTTCCCTCTCTTTCTTCCTTGTTGACTTTCGTCCACGATCCACATCTCATCCAACTCTTCTAACAGGCGAGGGAAAAGCTTCTTCGGGTTTGTAAAACAGTTCGAGTCATAGCTGGGATTTGTCTCGCCATGAAAAGGTAAAGTAACATTCAAATTACTCACAATCTAACTAAAGCATGCCTATGTCACAAAAGACGACATAATAGTGTGTCAAATTGTAATAAGTTTCGGGATATTGTAAATTTGTTAAAAATTGAATTTGGTAAAGCTTGGTATTTTCTTCGATTTCGATTCAATTTGATTTTCAAACTTACTTTTGTTTAAAAAGATATTCTGTCTGCTGAAACCGTCTGCACCATGAAATGCGCTTTCTTTTCACAAGTTCATATCAATATCCATAATTCTTTTTAAAGAAGGTTAATTTGTTTAAATCTCCATATATATTCATGATGTCATCACCAATCAATTATTTTAGTTGTACATTTAATCAGGACAGATAATTATTTTTTGTTGCACATTTAATCAGGACAGATCATTATTTTGGCGTTATTTTATAATGATTGTGTAATATATTTCATTCTTTGCAAAGTTATGTGAAAGACGAAGCAACTAAGCAATGGTCTCTTCATGAGATGCATCTGAATCTGAGAGCTGATCTAGAACAGAATCTTGCCTTTGATCTCATCATGTTCTCCAAACTCAGAGTAGTAAGTAAATCTTTGTCATTTTGATCAGTCATATTTTCGGGGAAATGTTTTTTTATCTCTTCAAGTGGGAAAAATCTTGTTAGTTGATTGAAATTGCCTGAATATTACTAGCTATTAAGGGGATTTTGATGGAAATTATTGAAGAGTAAGGTAGAGGGGGGCAGATAAGGAGAGTAGGGGAGCGACTCCGTAAGAACTAAAAAAAAATAAATAAAGAATATAATACTCATAGAAATATAAGATCGACGCAGACATTATTTATTTTAATTACCAAGGGTAGTCTCTTCATTACAAAAAACCGCTTTACAAGAGAGCCTTGTTAAAATACAAACATATTACAATATTATACAATGTAAAAAGAGTAAAAGATAACATACAACATACAGAGAAGACAACTATAACTATAAAACCAGAAAACACCAGCATAATAAATATAAATATTTAAAAATAGAGTAATACAATGAAATCAGTGGCAGATGAAGAAAAATACCCGCAACTACCAGTTAACGCCATTAAGCACACTCACAATGGAAACAAAGATTTGATATAGCGAACTCTCTCTCTATTTTTATGTTAATTATTTAATTTCATCAAGGAAGAAAGTGGCAATATTTTCCTAAATTTATCTTATATAATTGCTGGAAAATTATCATTATATGCTTTATAATTCTTTTCTTTTCCCATTTATCAATTTATCATTTTTTGCAGACAAGAGGATCGGAGAAACTGAAGAACATTCTTTCTCTTAGACCAGAGCAAAGGACAAGGGCAGATATTGAAGTGGTGAGTTTTTCCCGATTTTACTCTTCACAATTTCATCATCCTAATAAAACCAATCGGTTTAACAATATTCTAAGAAATATCATCTTCTATATTTTGACGTGATTCAACGATGCATGAAAATAGTTTAATTTGAAAATGATTACACCAATCAGATACACATGTTTAATAATCTGAAATTATTTTAATTCTTTAGGTCTTGGCCCTCTTGAGGAAGAACAAAGCATTTACAGAATATCAGCAGGAAACGCAGGTTGCACTCGCAAAATATATGGAATATTTGAGGTAAATATAAACTTTTTGTGCAAATTTGATGAACAAGAAATTTGTACACCCATCATTAGTATCGAATGGTATCACCTCAAACAATAACATTTAATAAAGGTAATTGACTGATTGTATACGTCTGCAGGTAATGGGCCTATATACAAAGTACATATACCTCTTCGATGAAAGAAAAACAGCTTAAAAAACATCTAAAGTTGTAATTTCGTATCTAGTTATTGTTTAATTTTGTTGATATTTTTATATCTTGTACTAATTTATATTTTAGTAACCTTCTATCTGCTACTGAAATAAATGAATTTTAAAAACTCATCATCGAATTTTAATCATTTTCAAAACTATGATATATAACAATAATTAATTTTTATCGTATTTTTGTTTAAATATCGATGGTAATCCTTTTCTATAAAAATATACCTTTATTTTCAATGAAGAAACTGTTCCACTAGTAGAAATTTTACTAATTAATGTTAATGAGCTGGGAGTCTACTATATAAATCTATATGATTTATCATATGCTTAACCTCGAGCATATTTGTTAGCCCCAGTTGTCAAATACTATACATGTTATAATGACGACAAATGAATGTATGTCAGTGAGATTGCATAAGAACCCAATAAATAAATTCATGTTTTGATCACGTTGGTTGTTTGATCCTATAGGTTCGAGCCTCGTCGGATTGTGGTTAAAGAAGGTCACGTGGCCTCTGGTTTCTATATCATTCTATCTGGTACATGTTTAGTGAACCAGAAAGAGAATGATCCTAGGAATGGAGAGACGTTTGTTAGGACTATCACCCAGTTGACAACAGGGGAGTCGTTCGGAGTAAGCACTATATCAGCGATGATAATTTTTAATTGATAAGAATATTGTTATTGATAGCCTTATTTGTAAATTATAATTCAATTCATTCTTTGATCCATTATTTTATTATTAATCTCTATATTTGAATACTTATTCATATAATTTATAATTTAGGTATTTCATATACGTTTTCCTTACTGCTAGAATCGTTCCACAATTAACCTATCTTCATTTATTCATATCAATAATTATGATTGATTTATTTGTAAGGTTCATCAGGTACACTTTATTATAAACTTTGTTCATTATATTTAATGTTTTATTTTAGGAGTATAGCCTACTACACAACACAGTTCGTTCAGCTAGCGTTGTCTGTAAGGATGAAGTTGAAGTACTTCTCATTAACAAAGACGTAAGTATGTATATTTTCTTTCAAAGAAAGATATTTATTCAAATTGGAACGCGAAAAAGTCAGCAATTTTCCCATATATGATAACGCAAACATATTCACAACAAGTGTAATGTGTCCTAATCATTATTCAACGATAAAACGAAGCAATTGTTTTGCTTACTTAACCAGTCCGGTTATCAGATGAATGCAACAATAAAGTTTGAATGAAACAGGAATACAACACCTTTTTATTTGAAGCAACGCAGAAATATACGTATATTTGAAATGTGGTTATTTCCCGATTGGCTTGACCTAAATCACAATTATCTCCATGACAAACATCTGTAGATAAAACAAACTCATATCTTTTTTAGATGAAAATTTCAGTTAATTTTCATTAGCAAATTTATGTCGGGAAGAAGTACCCCACAAATATTCGTTTAAACGACATACATCTGAAACAAAGGCGGATTTACATAAGAGTGTAATATTTATGATTGTATTATGATATTTCTCGTGACCTTTTTTTTGTTTAGGATTTTGATAACATCATCAAACGTCCTTTAGAGCAGAAGCGTGATGAGTTGATTGAATTCTGTCATTCCCATGATATATACATCTCAGCAACTCAAGAAACACTCAAGAATCAACCTAAAGCTATCTATACTAAATTCTTCAAGTAAGTTTGAAAAGTTCCTGATTTTATAGTCGGTGTTCGAATTATAACAAATCTTTATAATTTTTTGGACAGGGGCCCGTTGCAGAAAGAGTTGCAATCAATCGCAACTCTAAAAATCAGCAGCGCAAATTTGGGACTTGCGATTGATTTTTTGGCTTGCGTTTAAACGCAACTCTTTCTGAAACGGACCCCGGGTGAATTGTGGGATCGATTTCACAGGATCAATGGTATTAATCTATCGTAAAATTCAACATACATGATGTTGGGAACGGATCTGGGATTGATGACCAGTCGTCTACCAAATTATTTTGTCTTACTCCCAAAAAAAATTGGTTGGAGTGGGGTAGGCTCCTTCGACCCCGAATTTCAAAAGTGATATTGAACCCAAGTCATGGCTCTCAATGCTGAGCAATTTTTGTGGTATATCCCTCAAGAAGAAAATAAACTTCCACAGTATATTTATTCAATTTTTCTTTTTATTAACAGGCCAGGCATTGTTATCACTGAAGATATAATGTCAAGCGAGTACATCTACGTCGTCAAAGAGGTAATAAGTCATCTTAGTTTGTTTTAAATAGTTCTAAGAGTAATCGAATCCGTTAAAAATTAAAGTTGATCGTTTGACAATTTGATACCAAAATCAATTTTTCTTCATCCTACATTTCAAAAGAAGTAATTCTAAAATGTATAAGATGTTTGCTTTGTCTGTTTATATGTCAGTATCATATTTTGACTTGTTAACAGCAAGACTGGAATATGTCAAGCGGCATAATATTGGATAAGAATAAAAGTGATATTTATATGAATATTATTCACAGGGTAAATGTACAGTTGTAGCTGAAATTCGAGAGATGAAGCCTCTACCCAGAAAAGGCCAGTTACCTGACAGGTATTTCATGCATGATGAGAGCTGGAAGAAAGATGCAGCTATTAAAAGAAGCAGTAAGTTAAACTCATGAAAATATAAAGTATATATTCAATTAGTTTTATTGAAAATTAATATGTATCAAAAGATTATCGATTGCAATAATTACCATAATTGTGACAAAAATGTTGTAGCACCTTCTTTTGATACTTTTATTTTGGGTAATTAGATAATGTTCTCATAATGATTGATAAGGAATTATATTTTTATACGATTGAGCTCGGTGTAGTGCGAGAATGAACATATCACTCCATTATAACACACCCAGGTAAGCCAGAATGAGACTCACTGTCAAAAGAGAATGTCGTTACACACTCCATTTTCACATGCTTTATTAAGTGAAAGTCTCCAGATGTTATACGCCACACACGGCGATTTATACTGTATGCAGACATAATAATCTTCATATATTTCCTAGTATTTTCACAAGAACGGCATCCCTATTTTGTCATTCCTGTTTTGTGACCCGGTTTGTAATAATGCATTGTCTCTTTTCCTCTTAATAGTGGCCGTACTCTCTGCCGGTAAGCGTCGGAGTTGGTCGGCAGCTGCCAGGAATAAGCTTTACCCTCCTGAGAAAAAAGAAAAGAACTTCTTTTCTATGAACGCCATGAATGTCGAGGTAAGAAATTAATTTTCATAAGAGCTATATTAATGTAAGGTGTTCTACGAAATATAATTAAACCAAACAAAACAAAAAGTTCAACAGATTAATTCAAAACTTGAATAGTGCTTCATATCATATATTATTTCCTATTTGCACTTGAATTCATTAACTGTTGGTGTTTGGTGACTAAGGTAGAAACGAAGCATTTCATCTCTTTCCCATGTCTGATTTTCTAGGTAAGATTTATCAATCATTCGTGCCACAGCCACATTGCGAAATTGACTCCAGGGGGCCGTTTCGTAAAGCTGTTCGTAAGATAAGAGCGACTTTAAGAACGACTGGTGAACCTTTCTTACGCGCTAAACCATCGCCAATGGTGTATACCATTTACCGAAAGAAATGATCACCAGTCGTTCTTAAAGTCGCTCTTATCTTACGAACAGCTTTATGAAACACCCACCAGATATTATTTCCAATGGTATAAGGCCTGCAATCGGTCGGTAAGGAGACGGTTCCCGTGGAGTGACAGTCACAGTAGTTTTAGATTGCGTGTTGTATTTCATCCCACTGCTGGCACCACGCAATACTATTAAAGCAACCAAAGGCAAACGCTCAAGACATCATTCATGTCTTTGGTCCCGTTGCATGAAAAAAAATTACTACAACGGCAATTTTTCTATTTTGGTAATATCGAAATCCTGGTTTCGAATGGCTGTTTGAACCATGCTACTATGGACATGGTAATTATCATAATATCAAAGGATGCCGTGATCAAGAAGACATTTGCCGATAGATCAAATTACAATGTATACCTCATTCATAACAGAAGTCTTTCCCCTATCACGATAGTCTGCTTCATATTGGCGATTGTTGGTGTAATTTCGCCTTAAATTTATATAGTATCATTTCTCTCCAAAGGACACAACTAACGATTATATTGAAGACAGGAGAAAATCCGTTCAGATGGCTACAAAGGAATCACCCAGATATCTACTAAAAGATGATCAGATGATTACAACGAAGAAGAAAGAAATAGAAAGTAAGTTTTCAAACTTCGCACAATTTGTGATTTCCAATTTCTTTTTATGTCTTATATAATGTGTGATGATCTTTTTAAAACATAAATCTCCAGGAATCTGTTACTTGAAAAACCGAATATTGATAGTAACTTTATCATCGATGCCAACATGTTGAACATACATTCACGTCTGCCATTTTAGTCTTAATGTAACAACGAATGTGGTAAAATAATGATATTTGCGAAATTATCTGTTGCACATAAGCAAATCGACCCCCAATATGGGCTCTTTATTGTAGGGAAACTTAAAATTAGATTATGCGGGATTTCGGTAACAACTTTGATTGATTTTACGACACATAGAATGGTTTTGACATCTTTTGATCAATATTTACATTTCCATCAACTAATCATCACTTTGCCTTTTCCCCTTATAGCTGAGAGTAAATCGGTGGGACTACAAAGAACATGGAGAAGAGTTACTATGTCAGCAAACGCTCTTTCACAAAAGGAGGTATATATAATTTCAAATCAAATTGTACATAAAGTTGAGTTCTATGTATATAACATTTTAAGGTGAGGGACACTATCAATGCAACCTTTGATCTAACTGAAGGTTGATAACAAAAGTAGTATCTTTGTTTCATTATGATTTTGTAGTATTGGTAAAAACAAAAGTAGTGACAATGTGAGATGTGGGGTTACCCTTTTAAATAGAAGTTAAACGATTTGTATTTTAAGACTTGGTGGATCGGTTGAAACGTAAGCAAATGTGGGCTTCGAGAGGGGGGGGGGTTCTGGCATAAGTTCTCTTCTCAATGTTTTCTGTTTTTCATTGGTAAAATAAACTGGAGATGTGTTCACAATTTTTATCAATCTTTGTAGTTATTTTGTGATCTATTAATTATTATCATTATTTTCGTATCTATCATCAGGAGAAGAAGAATCCAGTTGAGTATGCTCCACCCGGCAAAATAAAGACAACATTTGCAAGACTTGCAACATTGAAAACAGGAATGGCATTCGTGAGTATTTTAATTTTCAATTATAATAAAAAGAGAATCATACTGATATCATTAAAAGAATCCTCCTTACTTGTTAATATACAGGCGCGCCGAGGGCCTGTTAACACTCCTAACATGCAGATGTTAAGAGGTTTTGTTGTCTGTTGAAGAATTTCCTATCATCTTGTATGATCTTGAAGGAAACATTTAAATGACAATTAAAATCAACAAAATTACTTTGTATTTGCATATTATTATCCTTTAATATAAAAGACGTAGTCTACTTCTGCTAATCCCCTCTTGTCAATAACATTTATTTTCTAATCTATTTTTTTTACCAGGGTATCGAATCACTTCTCCCGGGAACCCAGCCCGAGGCTAAACTATGCCTGATCAGTGATGGAGCTGAAGTCATTCTCGTATCAAAGAGACTCTTCGCAAGCGATGTGACATCTACCACCCTGAAAACAGCGAGCAAGTTGGTGAGAAATGTTAACACAAATATACAAAAGTAAACTTGACCCCAAAAAGCCGCAATCATTTTAAGGGAGGCGGGATAGCTCAGTCGGTAGAGCGGGGGATTCGTATTCCGGTGACCCGGGTTCGATTCCCACTTGGTGCGCTAGTGCCCTTTGGTAAGGCATTAATCCTCAGTACCAGGTCCTTCGGAGGGGACTTTAAGCCGTCGGTCCTCTGGTTGCTTGCTTACAAGCATTCATGCTTTCTTAGCAATCAGGTAAAAAGAAAAAAATCACCACCAAACCAACCTTACAAATTTGTTACGATTTTAAACCCAGCCTAATTACCGAAGGATTGTCAGAATTGAAATGAAGATTGTGAAACTGATATACTACCTAACAAATTCTCCCAACTCGTAATTCAATGTAAGTAGCTGAATTTTAATTCGATTCTATCAGAAAAAAATACATAAGAGACATGACCATATGCAGAATTTTTCCTCGTCCTGAAAGTGAGGGAGTGAAGGCACCGAGCTTGTTATTATTGAGACGCTTTTTCATTTTCGAAAGTGAAATTGAAGGATTTTGTGCACACGTTAGGTGAATTCTGTGAAAATTTTAAGAGAAATGTAAGTTTTCAAGACTTGGGGAGCAACTGCAACCATTTTAAAAGGTGAAACAAAAAATGGCAAAAAATGGGGTAAGAGATTCGCGGCATTAAAGATTTAAGGCAGAATTCACCATTGTAGCTATCTAAAGAAGATGTAAACACATTCTGTTAAAATCTTTATCATTTCATTTGTACTACCTCCGTGATTGACTTGTCTCTCAATATCTATCTCTCAAACACAGACCTTAACATAAACATACATTTGTAGGCGAGCACCCACGCACACACCCTGCCAAACACAACTATACACACCAACCCACACCCTCCTTTACCTCTCTGTCTCATTAACACATAACTCACACCTCTCTTTCAGACACACACACACCTATGACAACATATTTTTAGAAGTTCTCTCCCTCTCTCACACACATATCCTACACATATACACCCTACACCCCTCTTTCCCCATCAAACACTTTAAAAAAACCCTCTCTACTATCTTTTTAATTTGGGTCTTTATGAAAATGCCCTTCTCGGGGTGCAGTTAATTTCTCAGTTGGATATGATTCATTTTCATTAGACAAAAGTGTTAATTCTTGTGCAAGTACATACATGTATAAGTATTTAAGGAATGAATGAAGAGTTTAAATAAAAACATTATATATGTTTTTCTTCATTTTTTTTATTTCAGGCGGTGGATTACCCTTCAATAGACTTTACAAGAGAGGTTTTAGAAGAAGCCAGGACATGGGCTACATATAAGAACAGAGTCATCAAAGAGATATACAGCAAGAAACTAGAGAAGAGACCTGTACAACCAAGGAGATAATGAGAAATACAGATAGATAGATAGATATATAGATAGATAGATAGATAGATAGGACTGGTAAATAGGATAAATAGATAAATAGAAAGAAAGATAGATAGATAGATAGATAGGTAGATAGATAGATAGATAGGTAGATAGATAGATAGATAGATAGATAGGATGGGTAAATATAGGATAGGACGGTAGGTAGGTGGGTGAATGACATTTCAACATACATAGGAACAGATAGAATGGGACATTGATTTAAAGAGATGATATCACATAAAATGAATATTTCATATATGCCTGTATACATTAAGAGGGTTGGTAGAATGATACAGTTTATCAGAAAGCTGTTGATTCGTATGCAGGATATAAATGATCGAATAAATCACTTGAAATGTTTTCATTGCTGTAGTTTGATCACCCAAATTCTCTTGCCAGAACGTAATGATGTTGTTTATACTAAATGTTTAAATCTTGCCCATTCCCAGTGCTATTTAATATAGATAACAAAGAATATTACCAGCTATAAAGACACAAATGATGTAAATAAAAATATTTTAATCAATTCAAATTATCCTTGATTGATTTGATAAATCAGTTAAATATGTTTTTTTTTATGTAATGAGGATTATTGAAGGTAGAAGATTATTAAGGAAAATGAAAATGAGTTTGGACACAGATACATATGCATCTGACATATTATGAAATAGAAATAAACACATGTAACCATTCCATATATCAATACAACATATGCCTTTGAGGTATTCTGCAATGAAAATATGCAAATTTTGTAGGAAATGTAACAATTTCATCGAGCTCACTATGTGTGTGGTTTACCAGCGTGATTTTAGTGAATGTTTTCCTTTTGATTTCTTATGCAAGGTTCTAAGTGCAATTATACTGTGACATGTCTTTCAAGAAAACTGAATAAAATCAAAGACTATGTCTCTGGAAAATTAGCTATTTTGTAAGTCTTTTCTTGAAGTGGAGGTGAGAGAGAAACCACAAATAAAAAATAGCTGAAATTGGAAAAGCTCCTACTTTTTTGTACAAAGATCACAAAAAGCTTGAAATAAGCTGAAAAAAAAATGGTTGGAATCAGCAAAATAATTTAGACTCTCACATCCTTGTTGAAGCTATGTAAAGAGAGAGGTAGAGATGGAGAGACAGACAGAGAGAAGGAGAGAGATGGAAAAAAGGAACATAAATAGAGAATAAAGAGCAGTTTGCCCCCCCCCCCCAGCTTTTTGATATCATCCGAAATAATAAAAAGAAATGAATCCTGACACAATGGCATATTCTGAGCAAAAGGGTTAGAAAGAGCATTTAACCTTATTTGATATGAAAATGCACCTCTTCCCAATAAAAAACGAGTGTTGCTGGGGCGAGCACATAATACACCCGCCTGTAAGAAAACAGAGTTATTGGTCAAGCAAGAAAAATGGAAGGTGACAACTTGACTTTTGACCTCAAGATGAATAGGCTTCTTGGAACGTATGCTGGTATTCTACACACCAAGCCTAAGTTATGTTAAACTAAAGTTATTGCGTTTACAAGGACTTCAGAAGAGTAAGATTAAAACATGTCACTGTGACCTTGACTTTTGACCTCAAAATCATAAAGCTTCCTTGGATCCATGCTAGTATCATACACACCAAATGATATGAGCCTAAGTTAAGTCAACTGTAATTATCACGTTTACAAAGAAAAGTTAACAGACAGACGGACACCGAGCATGATACTATGATGCGTCTTCGTGAGAGCTTGACTACAGAATGTCTCGTACCTATGGTCAAGGATACAGGAATCAGATGCATATGGTCGAGAGAGATTAACTACACAAGCTAGATGTATATGGTCGAGTGAGCTGTAGAGCCGACAGCAAGAGTTGTAGCCGTCTAGTGGTAGCCTGGTGGTGGTACTGACAGGATCGAAGCTTGTGCAAGAGTCAACTGCGGCAGTATATCTCTGCCAAACGGATCCGCGACTAAAGTTTGGAAATGAAAGTGGCAAAAACCTGCCGGCAGAATGCATCCTGACAAGAGCGAGCTGCCGGCAGGCCCGTCGATTCCGTCACAATATAGTAAACATACAAATCAACAAGCAAATTAAGAAAAGATAAATTAAGATAAAGGCAGGAATTAAGGGTGGTAATATATATTCAAGTATAACTATTAAATGCACGGATTGAAACTGGAACGAAAGAATTCACGAAGCGTGAGGTTCTGCCGGGAAGGTCTCTCAGACGTTTGCCTGACCTCATCAAATTGTAATATTTATGGAGGGCATTGTTTTTTAAGGACTCTACCTTCATTCTTGTCTACCCTTTTTATTTTGTTATTTTAAAGGCTTGTTTTTCAATTCTTTCTGGTTTCTGTATGTCCTCTTTCCTACTTGCATGTATCCAAACAATTTGATTAAAGAGAAGTGCACTTTTCACCATTGCTTTATAAAAGACCCGCATTATCCTCTCATGAAAATGCACGGTCCTAAATAAGCCTTCGAAGGAAGAACATTCTACTTCGAGCTTTTGAAAGTGTGATCTTGGCTTGGGGTATCCAATTAAATTCATCGCCAATCTTTGTCCCGAGATACTTAAAACTATCTACCACTTCAATGTAAACACCATCTTATACAATTGAATCTGGTTGTGGGGAAGCAATTCTGAAAAAAAAAAAACAAGTTCTTTACACTTAGATGGTTGGTTGTTTTGCACCACCTAGAGAAGCATTCAATACTTCTATGATAACTATCATCACCAGTTTCACTTTTCATCAGGCCTAGAATTACTTTGTCATCAGCATATTTTAGTATTTTTACATTTCCGTTATTTGAGTTACAATCATTAGTATACAAAGATATACATCAGTGCTGATAGGATGCATACTTGGGAGCACCTGTATTTATCATAATCTCATCAGACATACTATTCTGAACTCGAACGCGTTGGGTTCTATTAGTTAAAATTAAAAATGCTGCTAGTCAAATAGAAATCTTAGGATGAAGGTTAAAATCATTCAGTTTATCAACAAGAATGTATGTCTATATCGTATTGAAACAGTGGCGTAGACAGGTCCTTAGACCTGGGGGGATGATCCCTAGCTGGGTCATACTTTATATATATATATATATATATAATTAATACATAAATATAAAGAATGAAGGAGATAACGTACTCGATAAAAACAAAATATCATGGGCCAAAGCAGACGAGTTAAAGATAACAAAATAACACCATATGCCTCATGGATTATCTCGTGTGTCTTTTAATCACTTTGCTTTCAGCAATAAAGAGGGCATCCAGTAATAAACAAACTTCCTTGCACATTTTTCATGGCAGTAATCTTTTGTTTGATTAATGACAATGAGTAAAGATGATCATGAGAGAAATGTCATTTGTCGGATGTCTAGTTATCATCTTGGTCATGACAGTCCTGCTAAACATGATCTAGAATAACTAGTATTCCTTATTTTACTAGTATAGTAGTATACTATTTTAAAAGTAGCGATATTGTTAATGATCAAACGAATGAATCAACAACTAAAGGAATAAACAAATAAACAGCCAATAAACTAAAAAAAATATCAATTACAATTGTAGTAATAGGGGTAAAATAAAAAAAGCTCAACATTATATTTCTTATCCACGTGCAGATATGCGGACACTGAAATGATAAGCACACTCTTTTTAAAATTACCATGATTACAAAGGCTTGATTGAATTAAGTATGGAAATGAAATAAACCTCACCGGGTTGTTGGAAGTAAACTGTATAGATAATTTTTATCGCGTAAATGCGCGAGATGATTATGTTTTTTGTCAAAGGTCCGACAATGAACACGCTGAGGGTCGAGTTAGGCTTGTTCTGTGATCTTAGACCATAAATTAATCTTATCCATGGATTGATTCAATCTGCCTTCGTGAATTAAGGCATGTCTATATATTGGATGATTCTACCTTCTTTGAAAAGCGCAAAGTACTCTGAAAAATTAGTGAAATAGATCACTCTTTAAGGAGTGAATATATGAAAGAGTGAATATTGAGTGAAAAAAACCTCGGATATCACTGAGGCCATCCAAAATTTGCACTTTCATTCCAAAATCATTCATTTACTAATTCGCTCCTTAGAGACTAAAAATTTTCACCTTTCCTTTGCAAAGTAGGGGTTGAGGACATGGCCAGCAGGGAAAAGGGTCAGTGTATGTGTATAGGTAATTTCTTATTAATTCGTTTGAACAGTGTTAATGTGTTATGAAAGCAATTGCTCTGAAAGGGAGTGATTAAGCGACACTTTCTTAAATCTGTAATGAAATATTTTGAACTTATCTCCTTTGCAAATACATAATTATTATAAGGAAATGTACTTGGTGAAACTCTGAATAACGATCCTTAAATGTATATGACGACGCAAGACAGTTGTTATTACTTAAAACTTGCAAGTTGTAAATGCATATAAGATGATTGACTCTGAATAAAAGTCCAATTTTGATCATGTTTGTCATTGCTGTACGTTATGATTATTACTGCTATTATTATTGATTGATTTTAACTAGCATTCATTGCTTTATTACTGTATAGTTTTGCTTCTTCCCCCACAGAAACCTGGGGGGATGATTGTACACACCATCCCCCCCCACCTAAAATTCTGGGGGGATGCATCCCCCATCCCCCCCGCTATCTACGCCCCTGTATTGAAAGCCGAAGAAAAATCTACAAAAAGGGCCCTAGAATAACACCTCAGTTTGTCTGTATGTTGAGCTATCTCGTGTACTAATGTCAGTACAGCATCCGTAACTGGTTTCTTTGGTTGGTAAATAGGCTAACTGATGTAACCGAGGAAATTACTGGGAGGATGAGTTTCATTAAGATCCTCTCAAAGCATTTCATCACGATCGATGTTAAGGCAACGGGTCGGTAGTCATTTAGTTCAGACGCTTTGTTGGTTTTGGGAACTGGAATAACTTGCTTTCTTTCAACAACAAGTGCCTTTACCTTGTAGAAGTATTCATGAAAATGGATATTTACTCAGTCTACTCCATTGACCTTTTGAAGTGCCTTTACGGATGATAATTTTCAATCGCCATGGCCGGGCGCCATGGTCAGTGATCATCAGCCCGAAACTCTTTATAAATATGCCTATTTAATATCGTGCACTGATATCAAAGGTTAGAATTTCGCCTGATCGAACAAAACAACCGGACTCCTAATATAGTTAGTATCGTTTTTGGTATCTCATTGCAAATCAAAGGTGGTGACAGTTATCAAAATGGCGCCAAGAACGCGTTCCAGTCGAGAACGGATTGATGATGACGACACACCATCAGATCCATATCGTCATCTCGTGTTGTTGGGAACATTTTTCTTCCTGTTTCTTGAAGCTGGTATTACCAAAGCGTTTGGAGTTCTACTCACACCCATGGTTTTCCAGCTAGACAGCAATTTTGCAACTGTTGCCGTCATATTTTCTTTACCGTGGACAGTGGCACACATTGGCGGTTAAGTTACACATTTTACTAAATATCTTATAGGCCTTAATGTACATACGTATCAAGGTAACAGCAAATATGTATTATAAAATTCTATTCTGTTGATAACATCTCCAGAATATGATTTTTTGTATCAAGAAAATCATATAAAAATGTATTCTTGACAGTCTTCCCTTCTTCTCTTTTTCTAGCCACTTATCTTTGCATTGTATTTTGTGTATTGTATACCTTTACGTCCACAGGCGTATCCTCCCACAAGCATTCTAGGGACCTACGCCTTCTTCTGTACACATAAGTTGTATATATTTATATTCTTTATGGTAATTGATTTCATATGAATTCTTGTTTTAAAAAATGAAGAAACTTTGTAAAATGGAGGAAAATAAATGTTTATTTGAAATGAAAAAGGATAAGACCATAATATACATATCTAGGTTTTGAAAATGTGCCTTAAGTTCATAGCTAACGATATTATGAAATGCTTATATTTTTGTTTTTGTTGGACTTTTTTGGATCGCAATAGCTGGGTTCTTGCTAAATCTGGCAAGCATCTGACTGACCTCTTGAAAGCTTTAACTTGTATACCCTTTGTTTTAAAATGTACATAATACTATCGGCTTCCCATAGGCCTTGACCTCAGATGTTTGAAATCTTAAAGTCCTTGGCCATGTCCCGACCTGACCCTGGGCAGTCTTTGGTATTTGCCTCGGAATTATGTAATCTTGAAATCCTTGGCCTTGGCCAGCTAGTAGGCTACTTGGTATTGGAACTGAATACCAGGTTGGACTCAATTAAATCCTTTAAAAATTGACATTTACTCATTCCACTCCTTTGACCTTGTGAAGTGCCTTTACGGATGATTATTTTCAATCGGCATGATCAGTGATCATCAACCCGAAACTCTTTATAAACACACCTATATCGTGCACTGATATCAAAGGTTAGAAGTTACCCGAGGGCCACTTCCATTGACGAGTGGATACCATGCGCGACCATGGGGTCTCAAAAAGCATCCTAATCAAGTATTTCCATACTATGAAAATGCACCCTCTAACAAGTATTTGGATGTGGAACCCTACCCTTAACAAGTATTGAAAAAAATACCCTTGGCAAGTATACCCTATATTGAACCCCTAAACAAGTACAGCGATATATTAGTTATATCACGGACTGTCGTCGGTCGTCGGTTTTGTACCTCCGGCATTACCTACATCATTGGGTAAAGAACGGCCCATCCCCGGGCCCCCGTTTTTTGTCTCGCCCGCGGCACACCCCTACCACTTTTTTGGTCGAGTGCCCCCCCCCAGGGGGGCCCATCCACCCTTACCTCGCGCAAATCGGACTCTAAACACATAGGCCCGTATTTTGAAGTCAGATTTAAACTTAGACCACGGTCTAACTCTGTGCTAAAATTATGGGGAGCCAAAAATTCAAAATTTCTGTGTATATTATATATTTCTTATGTTTACTATTCATTTTCATAAAGAAGAATGATACTTCAAAATGCTTCAGTTATCATTCCTAGACAATTGTGAACGATTTGAGTGTCATATCAGTTAATAAAATGGATGTGTACTGTCAGTGATTTGTGCCCATACTTAAACCACAACCAGGGTTTAATTTAAAACTGAGTTCAGAATATGGGTCGTAGTGTTGACGGGGCAAAAAGAACATCATTTATAAAACATTTCAGTCTTTTTATATCAAATTTGCCCCTAAACACGTAGCTTTCCTAGCAAAATGGATACCCATTTTTTCATTATTTTAGTGTTATTGACACCCTTATTACGCTACATACGTAACGTGCCCCATCTTGAAAAAACCCCCCATCCTTTTACGTGTTTTTTTTTGGTCGCGCATGGTATCCACTCATCAATGTAAGTGCCCCCAAGGGGGGGGGTTAAAATTTCGTACTTGGTATTGGAACTAGGCAGGAGAAGTAGGTATTGTACCGACAGTGAGTAATTAGAATTAAATGATGTATATTTAGAAGTAAGTAGATTGCGAGTTGTTCTGATTCAGATACGGTTTAAGTGGTCTAACAGAGTTACCACACTTAAAATGATTTAAACAACGTTGTTTACTGTGTGAATCGCACAGTAGTTGTTTAAACATTTTAAACAAGTGTTTAAAATCTTAAACAACAAAGTTTTAATTCAAATATTTAATTATCAATAATTTAAGCATGTTTTTTTAACGATTTTAAACACTTGTTTAAACAACTACTGTGTGATTGACATAGTAAACAGCGTTGCTTAAGTTATTTTTAACAAGTGCAGAAAAATTGACAATATTTCCCTTTTTATATTACAGCGGTAGTTGTGAAGCCACTGGCCAGCAATATTGGTCTAACCAAGATTTCAACAGCTGGGGGGTTGATAGCTGGAGTTGCCATAACAACGTCATCCTTCGCACATACAACCTCGGCTCTAGGAAGCCTCTTCTTTCTATTCGGTAAAAACATAATCCCTCAAAATCATAGATCAAATCTAATAGAAAATATAACCACTTGCGATGACAAAGCGAATTCTGAAGTTGTTTCTATCCTTTATTATCCAATGCTAATTTTGTCTATTCTTTTGCAGGTATTGGTCAGTGTATGATATTAGTTCCAGCAATCATCTGTTTACATGGTCACTTTAAAGGAGATTTTGCATTCGCCAGCTCCTTTGTCTTTATGGGTTCCCTGACAGGAATTCTCATCTTGCCCATCCTAACTAATGTCTTGCTCGAAGCCTACGGACCACACCAAGCCCTTCTCTGCTTAGGTGGCCTTTGCCTTAACATGTTACCTTTCGGTCTTGTCTTAAAATTGCCAGAGGAAAGGCAAAAGAGACCACCTGCGCCAGCATGTGAACATCTCTTGGAGGTCATGGGTACCGATTCTTTAACTAACAAAGATTTTGCTCTGGATAAAAATGTAAATCAAACCAGCCAATGTCACAATCTGCCTCAAAACACTGAATATTCCTCCATCCTCAAAAATAAGAGCACAGATGCAAATGCTGACATCGATCGGTATCTCGTCGGCATACGAAGACGATTCTTGAGACTGCTGTCAGATCTAAAGACATTCCTTCAAGAAGCAAAGTTTTTCATGGCTTTCATTTTGCCATGCGACACCCTGGCTGCATTTACTCTCATAAGCTGGACTATTTTCATCGTACCCTTTGCAATCTCTGTCGGAATCCCTGAATCCAAAGCAGTCTTCGTGGGAACTATGGGAGGTGTCGGAGGCCTGGTTGCGAGAATGTTGAGCACTGTCATCTTGTATTTTCATCCGACCTGGGTGTCTGGTCAATACATTCTGTTTTGCTCTTTGACATCTCTGATGTTCTTCATTCAGCCCTTGGGGACGGCTTACTCCTACATCCTTGTCTGTTCCTTCTTCTTGGGCTTCGGTCTTTATGGCAGTGTCTGTCTAATTGAAGCATTGATTGCCAACGTCGTCAAGAAAGATGTGTTTCCCGCCGCGATTTCTATCTCGTATCTTTGCAAAGGCGTCAGTGCAGTCCTAACTGCTTACATTACTGGTATGTCAATTTTAAGATTTTTTTTACTACATCATCCGATGATACGGTAAGGAATCATGGTGTTATGGCTCCAAGTGAGACCCAACTACGTGGGAGAATTCACACCAAGATTGAATTGGAGCGGGTAATGACAAAAGGGCAGCGGTACGATTGTTTTCGTTAGTACTTGTGCACCAGACGGGAGTGGTCAGTGAAAATGACGATATAAATTCAGACTATTCATGGCACACGAAACGGAAAGCTACAGTGTAATTTCCGACCAATCAATCAGCTCGATTGGTGTGGCTCAATCCGTAAGCCAATCCTATACAGTCGAGTTCATGGACGAATGTAGGTTCCATTCTCGTGGAAAAAGATTTTTCAAAGAATTATTAAAATAAAAAATTAAGACTCTAAAAAAATTAAGACTAAAAAAATACAAGGCCAATATTTGCTATCTGAATCAAAGTCTCCAAAATAGCCTATTATGTCGTCTTCCCACTGCCCTCTCGCGTCGGATCGATGCACAAGTACTTTACAAAAAACAACAACAACAACAACAAAATCGCCAGCGGGGGAAGGGAGGGGGGGGGGGCTCAGGCTTGTGGTTTGTGGTCGTCACGAATATAAGTGGAAATTCATGTGGAGCTGATATATTTAAATGGACGAAGGGGGTTGGCTAGTACGGGTCTCACATGTGGGTTAGAACATGATACATTCAAACCCTTCAAAATCCATCCATTAAAAATAATTCATTAGAAATGAAAAGATATCAAAATTTTAGCTGAGAAAAGGGTTATGAGTGAGAGAATATGATAATAATAAGAGTACCAAAGTAAGCCTATCTTTAAACGTATCATTTACTGTTTGATAATTATGTCATCTATGCGGGGGGAGATAATTTTGTTTGACTCGCCTACAACAACGTGAATTAATATTTTCAATTCATGATTTTTCATTTTATTCATTGATGTTATTGGTACTGTTCTCTCTTATTGGGTTTGATCTATTTTACAGGATCGCTGTACGATCTGACGCAATCCATTGGGATACAATTTTATATTCTCGGCGTCTTGCAGGCGATCAGTGTCGGCATCTTTATATCGCTTCTCGTCATCAAGAAGCGATCAGGAAGTACCCGAAGCAGAGAATTATAATGATTCATTAAAAGATTTTTAAAAATATTTTTTAAATATTTGTTTCTATATTTGTTTGCTTTGACTGTAAAAATGAATTAGTGATAAGCCAATTTGCAAACCAGGGCCAAATTTACCAGATTAACTTTGCTATTTAATGGTACCCCCCCCCCCCCGAAATCATTGGCTCTGGTTGGATAGTCAACATTGTCGCCATGGCAGTTACCATTGGATGGCTAAGTTACTATTACTTTTATGTAACGGGGCCCTGTGAAAACATGGGAAGGTCACTCTGTACACCGAATCTGCTTATATATACAGCCGAGGGAAAAGTGCGTCTAGAAGGGTACCCGTTTTTACAGTCAGATGTCGTTGACGTCTTTAAGAAAAGAGGTCGCCCTTTCAGTCCTGATTACATTTCTCGTAAGGTTTAGGGTTGCAAGCTTGGTTATGCGGATTACACCATTAGTGTTCGAATTGGTTTTATGAATTTCTCCCGGGGATAGGTTTGACAATATAAAGTTTCCGCTATCACGACGCGGCCGCTCTCTACAACGCACCAATTCCTTTGAAAATGCAAGTCAAATCGTCAAATCACATCGAAGAGCTGAGAGGCTTTTGTCGAAAATCGGTGTACCAGGACAGCAGATCATTCGGTGATCTGCACCGGACGAACAATTGCAAATATGTCATCGTCCAGAGTCACGAGATGACGCTGCTGCCCCGGTCCACCAACTTTCGACGCAAGCCTCTCAGCTCTCCATTATTTGTGATTTGACTTGCATGTTGGAGCGACAGTAGAGAGCGGCCGCGTAGTGATTAGGAAACTTTGTTCGGGTCCATTTCGAAAGCTCATTTCTCAGATACTGTCTCCTGGATATAGTACCCATTATCATGATTATATTCTTCACTTTTCGAGTATGCTACTTCTGTAATGGTACATGCTTATATTATCTATTTACTGAATTCTATATCGTCCATGTATTAAAAACAAGATTAATCTTATATTTGAGATTTGTGGTATGTCGTTTCCATTTTATTTGATTGCATTGATTGATTTATCATTTTTTGTAATATATTACGGGGGTGGTTATGAAATCATTTAAGCTGCGCTTGTCATGGGTGCCAATCGGTGTTCATTGTTGGGAAACAAAGTTTGTTGTTCTCAAGTTGTAAGGGTTTATTTTTAGTTTGGGGAGGGGGTCAAACGAGTTTTAAGTTTTGTATGGGGCCAGACATGGCGTTAAGCGTTGGGTAAAATTCACAAACATCTGCCCTAGAGAGCGAAGAGAGAGAGATATTTTGACATGATATGAAAGAATACATCATGTTTCACCCCTGTCCTTTACTTTCCTTTTTTTATTTTCCTTTTTTTGGTCATGAAACGTTCCGGGGCCATGACCCCAAGCCCCACATCTGTACGCCAGCAGGGAAGGGAGTAGTCCTTAAGACGGATTTGTTAGTTTTATCTGTAAAACATGTCTAGGTAGTACCGTGAGGTATATGTCAGGACTAGATCAATACGAGCGCGCCAGGCGCGAGCCGAAACTTCTTTAAAATTTGACCTGGAAAGGGACTTTCTCTTTTCTGTTTTTTTTTCTTGACTGTTTTCCTTTTCCATCAATTTGTTTCTAACAATTTCTGAAAGGAATTAATGGTTTTATTCAATAACAATAAACATTACTACGGGGGATACGACTGCCCCCCACCCCCCCCCAAAAAAAAAACGGAAGGGAGAAAGAAAGGGAAACGTAGTGGGAGGGGGGGGGGAAGATTATTGGATAATTATATTACATCAGATTTGTTTAAATAACTTTATGAAAGATAATTTGCTAAGGGCTTATGTGTTCATCATTCCTGGTGTTCGCATTATCTATTCAATGAGTAATACTCCTGTTGTACTAAACCATCCCGTTTTCAAGTCAATATACACCAAATATATTTCATCGCACTTGGACTTATTATTGTTTTATGTCGTGACATATGCTTCTTTTTCATGACTACTTATAGGGATTGCCCATTTTAAGATCTGAATATCAAACATTTCCTGTCCGCTTACGTTCACAAAAGTGGAGTGCTGAGATATGTCTGCTCATAATGAATTCCTAAAAACAGTCCTTAAAATGTCCCTTTTTTTATTTGAATGTAAACAATTTTCAGCTCGCGCTTTGTGCTCGCATCATTTGGTTAGCGAAATACGTATGGTCTTAGAGAATTCTTAAAAACAAGCATTAGAATGCCCCTTTTCAAGTCTAAATTTCAATAATTTTCACCTCGCGCTTCGCGCTCGCAATATTTTGATGAGTGAGATACGTATTATGTTCATGATTACGATGACTACAAAAAGTGCTTCGTGTGTTTAGGTGCAATTCTAACAAAATCAGCAATATGTTGAGATTATGAGAAATTAACCCGGTGCATCAGTTATACCTAAAGATCCTGCACTGTATCACATCCAGATGCTCGTCATAAATTCCTAAAAAAATAGTCCTTAAAATACCTGTGTTTGGGGTCAATATATGCAAAAAAATCCAGCCCCCGCTTCGCGCTTGCATTGTTTGCTTAGTTGTACAGGCACGTATCTTGATTACCCAAATTTGCTTATAATGTCCCCCTTTTTAGGTCTGAATATCAAAAATTTTCAGCTCGAGCTTCGCACTCGCATTACTTAATCAGTGAGATACATATCCATTTAATGAGTACAGTCTTAATGACAGCATATCTGTCGGCGCTTCGCCTGCCCACTAAGTTCTCACATACTGATATTATTACCAATCTGAAGTCTACATATATAAAAATGAAGTATACATGAAATATTTTTCGTGTGTATCCTTCTAATATGAAAAATGTATACAAAAGTTTGTTGTAACTCTTGTCAAAATGGCATATAAACAAATCGTTTCCAAAACAAGCCGATATCTTCATCCCAGTTCCAACAAGTTGCGCTTGCCCTGCCCCTTCGAATCATACCGTTCAGCACGGTACATTGTGCCGATTTTTCGGACATAAATTTCCTAGGTCACCCATGCATAGAAGAGGGGCGCTAGTGTACCTGTGCTTACAGATGGGTTTGATATTTAAAAATGATTTTTTTTTCTTTTAAACAACAACAAGGCGAAAACACTTATGGGTTTGGTTAGTTACATTTGCAGAACATTATTATATATATATTTATTTTTTTAAATCATCTCTTTATTGATAAATCATATGAATCATATAACACAGGTAATAGACATATAAACCCATGATATCAGTTCTTGTCGAATGAGATACAGGGTAACATGACATAGGTGTGAACATAACATTGTAACAGATACATGGACGGAACATAAGTATAAACATTGTACAAATAACAGAACATGAGTGAAGTGCGCAATTCGAGAAGAAACTCATTGGAAAATTGTAAATTCATCGCATATTTGAACAATTTTGATATTCAATTAATTAATTATAAATGTGAACCAGATAAATTTGAGTAAGTTTTTACAAGTAATGATCATAAATCTAAACTTAATCTATACATATTGCATTATCCAGTTCAAATCGACATCCGGCAGATTAAAGGATAGGGGTTAAGAATGAATGACGGAAAGAGATAGAAAGAGAGAGAGAGGGGATAGAGGAAGAGGGAGAGATGGGAAGAATGAGAACTAAAGAAAGAGATAGATGATAAGAATAAGAACACGGCAAAGCTTAAAAGTATACACATTCTCTCACATGTTAATCTGCTATTGATATTAAGGTAAGTGCAGGAACATTCGCTGCTGAATAAGGCTTAATAGTAGCATAATTCGAGGGGGGGGGGGTGTTCTACATTCAAGTCGTAACGGTAACATTATTAAGATGAGGTATAGAGAATTAATTACATAAGTTTAAAGGGTAAGTATGTAGTTTATATCAATAACGTTCCTGCAATAGGCAAGAATTGGCTTTATAATAGAATATCTTGGCATAAGTAAATTTATCTTAGTCTAGGTAGGCTCAGATTTAGCATTGTAAATTGCATATGAGGTAAATATTGCAATGTTGGAAATCAATCTAATGTGGTTCTTTATTTTGACAGAGTGACCAGTTGACCTTAGAAGTTTAGAGATTTGAGTTTTGTTTTCTTTTATTACCAGACCTCTCGACCCAACCTCGAAGCAAATTAGTGAACATCTAAAACCCCTATCTTCAAAATCGGACACAAGAGATTCGTACTGTTCATTTTTCCTTTTCCGTGCTGCATCTATATTGGGTTCAAAAGGGACAATGAGCTCGCCTAAAGTTACATGTTTTCTTACATTGTTTTAGACAACTTTCGATAGTTGCTACTATATTGGCGGGAATTGTGCCTCCATTTATCATATATCCTGGAATATCAGCATAGAGTTGCAGTTGATCTTCCTCAACAGCAGGCTTCATAATGGATACCGTATACCCTAACACACTATCATGCCTATAATTAAAACGTTCCTGGTCTAATGCTATGGAGAATGAATTCAAGATATGACAAAGTGTTTCATGGTTCCCACATAAATTACAATCAGTGTTCATTCTTTTCCCCCATCTTTTTAGGTTGTCCTTAGACGGGCAATGTGTTAATTGCTGCTCTTGTTATAAAACTAAGTACACCTTTGGGAAGGTCAGCGATCTCCAGGTGAGATCGCTCTTCTCTAATTCAACCAATCACCCTGAAAGACCAAAGGGGAAACCTGGCCACGCCAAAAACCTGTGACTTCATCTGAGAGGGTTACTTTGATATTGTTCTTAGTTTTCTTTCAATTATCACCACTTGATGATATACATGTATATATATCATACATATTATGTGTATATTTTTTCACATTAGACTTATACAAGCATATCCTTTCCATTCCATTCCATTCCTTGTTTTTATTTGGCAACAAGTCATGATTGACTATTTTTGCCACCCACTGTATGAAAAGTAGGGTAACAATTCTATCTATTATTATTTTTTTTATATTATTCCTTGTATATTCATTCCTTTTTTCTATGAAAAAGCAACAACAACAAAACATTTAAATACAAAAGAAACAAAATAAGATTTCAGCAAACAATAGAGGGATTACTTCCCGAAAACGATAAGGTTGTTGATCGACGATCTATGAGATATTTTATGAAAGAAAATTCATTCTTTCATTTTTCTTTTCATGTTTTTCTTTTTCTTTTTTTAATTCTTCCAAGATACCATAAAATCGGAGCTCCCGATCATAAATTAAATTGGGGAAATCATATACCGATTTACAGAAAATCAACTGACTTCTGAACATGAAAATTGTTAAAACGTATTTTGAGGACATATAAAATATTTTAGGTAGGTAAGTTGGAAACGTAGGCCTACGAATATCTATATTTTATTCCATTTCATCGCCGTGCCGTGCAGCCGGATTGCGTATCCAGCGAAATGATGAGCGAAGTCGGCGGACAAAAAGCCACAGCTAGCAGTAGCTGCTTGGGCCTAACTCAGCCTCAGGTAACCCAGGGACGCGGGCCGGCGCCCAGGAGCTCACCGTGCACCCGTGTATTTACTCATACTCATGGGGCAAGGGTAGATTATGGTCAAAATGTCTTGCAAGATAATTTGTGAAAACAGAAATTATGCACTTACCATGATATGGATGATGGACTAACGAGTGGTAGTATCCAGACTGGAAGTGGAACCTCAAAAAAACGAAAAGGGGAAATTCCCCGGGGGGGCCACTTGCATTGACGGGTGGATACCATGCGCGACCAAAAAAACACGTAAAAAGGATGTCTTTTTCACAATAGGGCACGTTACATACGTAACGTGATAAGGGTGTCTAAAACACAAAAATAATGAAAAAAGGGTATCTATTTCGCTAGGACCCCCTAGGTAAATTACGTGTTTAGGGTCAAATTTGTGGGGATGATAAAGCAAAATTAAAATGTTTTATAAAGGATATACTTTTCGCCCCAACACTACGTGTTTAGAGTCCGACTTACGTGAGGTGTAGAAGGTGGGGTCATACTAAACCACATAAGGTAAAGCTGATGGAAGGACCCGTAACAATAAAACATTCCCGTACTTGTTTAGGGGTTATGCCAAGAGTATCGTTTTGTTTGCAATACTTGTTAAGGGTAGGGTTTCACACGCCAATACTTGTTAATTGGTTCATTTTCAGAATATGGAAATAACATGTTTAGGGTCCTTTTCGAGACCCCATGGCCGCACATGGTATCCACTCGTGAATGGAAGTGGCCCTCCCCTCTAGTTCTCTCCTACCTAGCCTGTAGGCTTCTTGGGAGTAAAAATCATCTACTTTACGTAGGCTTACTCCCCACACGCCTAGCGCGGCAAGCCATAGGCCCACACGAAGGAGTTTTTGGAGAAAACAATGTTGCCCCAAAATACTTGATTTGTTTATCTTGATAGCATCATAATTATGTAAATGGATAATAACACTAAATCCCCCCATAACGTATATATTTTTCTTACACTAGAATTAATCCCTATATGAAGAAAAATGATGTAAGAAGATGAGCAGATACTCACCGATGATCTTGTCACCATTTTCCTTCTTTGTTCGTAGCCTAGTTACAAGACACGTATAAGAGAGGGCGACGATATCATGAGCAGTGCCAATTTAACAAAAAATTTAAAAATCAATCGGCTGATGAATATCGTTAATTGTAAAATACTTGCATTAGTCAATAAATATTATTGGGATTTGATTTTTAATGATTAATGATTAAATTTAATGATTATTGTGTGATAGTGTGGGTGGTCATGCATGGCTGTTCTTAGTTGGTGGAGCGATTGATCTGCTTAAAAGAGAATGAAACCTTTGGAACAAGTAGGCTTGTGTCAAAACAGAAAAATTAAAGAATGAGGACAAAGATAGTTTGAGAAAAATTGGACAAATAATGAGAAAGTTATGAGCATTTGAAAATTGCAATCACTAATGCCATGGAGATCCTCTAATTGGCAATGCAACAAGGATGTGTGATGTCACATGTGAACAGCTTTCCATTTAATAGACTCTAATATACCCCAAAAATGTCTCGTTTTGCTTTTTCTTAAGGTGATACAAACTTGTTTATCCATAATTTATTTTTTAAAATATGCATTTACATGCCTTCCGATAGAAAAAACACATGATCTACTCATAGATGTGATAAAAGAGGCAGTTTAAAGGGGAATCCAGCCTTGGCCATAAAATGTTGTGTTGGGAAGGAGAAAAATAAATTAAACAGAATGGTGAAAGTTTGAAAGAAATCGGACAAGCAATAAGAAAGTTATAGCTGCTTTAAAATTGAGATCACTATTGTATGTAGATTTCAAATTGGCAACAGGGTAAGTAAATTATGACAAGGGGCGAGGACAACTTTCCCATAGGCCATGTACTTTATTATCAGGGATTTGTGGTTTTCTCCTAAGTACCAATTTCCCTGGGGCAGTAATCTAAATATAATCTAGGTAGTACTATTGTTTTATGTCCTCATGAAAGAAAAATATAATTTGAAATAAAACTTTTGGGAAAAATGACATTTTAGCCATAATATGTATTGGAGTACATGGAAGAGTAGTCATTGCCTTACATTACTATGCCATCCCATATGCGGCCAATTTGAAGTCTCCATGGGTATAGTGATTACCAATATTTACAACTTTTAAAAATTCACAACTTTCTTGTTGTTTGTCCAATATTGTTCAAACTTTCACCTATCAACTTTTTTTTTTTATAAAAACAAGTTTTTATTTGTGTTGGATTCCCGTTTAAGTGAAATTTATAGGCTACTAAAGTAATGGGGAGAGTTGTTCACAAGTGATATCACACATCTTTGTCGCATTGCCAATATGAGGATCTCCATAGCATTAGTGATCGCAATATTCAAATGCTTATAACTTTCTCATTATTTGTCCGATTTTTCTCAAACTTCTGTTGATCTGTTTCTTTGATTTTCTGTTTTCACACAAGCTATCATATTCCAAAGGTTTCATTCTCCTTAATTCCGGTAATCAACAAGACTTTGGTTTGCTAAATTATAGTGACATCACCCACCACCACTATTCTCAGGAGACAGGCGAGATGCCAGTTTCATTGATAATATAGTTTTAAAAAAAGAAAATGCCCAAATTGTGAAAAAGGTATATCCAAAGAATAGGAAACATTCTACTCTCAGATAAATTTAAATAGTATTGAATGTTCTGCGGAATGGAATGAAAAGAGGTTGCGAGTATGAAGTCACACTGGACAAAAACTTGTCTCCTAGAATCTGCGACTTAGCCACTCAGGCCTACTGTTAATGGCATGTTTCGTTTAAGTTAGTAGCTCATATATTTGTACTGTACATTATTCTTGCTTTACAGCCACGTCCAGTTGGTCATACACTATTGGATGGGTCAAACGGGAAGCCATGCCAAGTCTCTCACAAAGACAAAGAAAGCAAAGGAGAGAAGGGATGTAGATAAAAATGATCGTGCCGATTCCGCCAGGCGTGTTGTGAAAGTCATTGATAGCGTAGAACAAGAAGAGGGTCTCGGGGCCAAGGTTAAAAGGAGCATAGGATGTGAAGAGGTAGGTCTTTCAACTTTTTGTTTAAGGGTTGATTTTCAATATTTGAAAATTGGCGCCGCTTTTCTGACAGCAGCGGCAGTGATGGCGGCGGTGGCGACGTCAACATCAAATCTTAACCGAAGGTTAAGTTTTTGAAATTACAGCATAACATAAGTATATTAACCTGGTTCATAAAACTTGAACATAAGGGTAATCAATGAACTTTATAGAACATCTTGCCTGAGTCTCAAATCACATGATTAAGGTCAAAGGTCATTTAGGGTCAATGAACTTTATAGACCATGTGGGGGGAGTCAATATCAAAATTTTAACCTACATGTAAGGTTAAGATTTTAAATGTCATCATAACTTAAAAAGTATATGGACCTAGTTCATGAAACTTAGCCATAAGGGTAATCAGATATTACTGAACATCCCGTGCAACTTTCAGGTCACATGAACAAGGTCAAAGGTCATTTAAGGTCAATGAACTTTGGCCATTTTAGGGGGTATTTGTTGAATTACCATCATAACCTTGAAAGTTTATGGAACTGATTCATAAAACTTGGATATGAGAGTAATCAAGTATCACTGAATATTCTGTGCGAGTTTCAGGTCACAGGACCAAGGTCAACAGTCATTTAAGGTCAATGAACTTTGGCCATTTTGGGGGAAGTTGTTGAATTACCATTATAACTGATATTGTATAGGTTTAGTTCATAAACCTTGGACATACATGTAGTAAGAGTACTCAATTATCACATAACATCCTGTGCGAGTTTTAGGTCACATGACCTAGGTCAAAGGTCATTAAGGTCAATGAACTTTGGCCATGTTGGAGGTAATTATTAAATTGCTGTCATAACTTTCAAAGTTTATGGATATACATGTAGTTTATGAATTGTGGATGTAGGGGTAATCAAGTATCACTGACAAATCTTATGTCACATGATCAAGGTCAAATGTTATTTAGAGTCAATGAACATAGTATTGTATCATTATTTGAATGGTGGTTTTTGTGAATAATTATTTTATAGTAGTTTCAAAGTCAGCACTGCTGTATTGAATCGCATAATGCAGGTGAGACTGCCAGAGGCGCTCCACTTGTTTTTTACAGGATGTGGTATCAGTATGCTCATTATTTAGCATTCATTGTAAACAATAATAAGAAAGCAATTATGAAATATAAAATATTTTGGCTTAACAGAGATGAATGTTAATACTATACAACAAAGTATTTGTACATGTAGATGATGGACATGGAAGAGGAACAACATACAAAGTGAAAACTTCTTTTTACATGTTACAAGCAAAATGATTCCATATTTATTCTGTGAAATCTATCAAACTTTGCTTTATTTGTTTTCTGTTTTAATTTTTAAGAATTTTTCAATTTAGTATCACTAGTGAGCTAGAGAAAAGAAACCTTTGCTATTCATAGAGAACATTGTTGTCAGTTTGCGACTGTGCTTTCCAAATCAATCATAAATGTTTTCATTTATAGTCTTATTGCAAAGTTGCAACAGAAAGTATTGATATTCTCTGAAAAGAAATTGCAGCCAATATTTTTCATTGAATAAAAATGATAAACATCCCAAATACTTACATGTATTATTGACTATTATGACAATAATCTGGTAGGTTTTATTATTGTTACATGTACCTATTTTCTACTGATGTAGGTGATTATGATGATGGTAAATAGACTTCATTTAATGGAAAATGAAATTTTTAGAACAAGATAGCTTGTGTGAAAACAGAAAAATCCAAGAAACATATTAACGGAAGTTTAAGAAAAATCGGACAAATAATGAGAAAGTTATGAGCATGGAATATTGCAAGCAATATGCTATGGAGATCCTCCTAATGGCAATGCGACAAAGATGAGTGATGTCAACTTTTTCATTACTTTTGTATATATATTTCACTTAATCTGTCTCTTTTATCACATCTATCAGTAGATCATGTATTCTTTCTAGGGAGGGGCATGTACATTAATATAGATTTTCAAAGAATACATTATTGTTAAATAGTTTGTATCACCATGAAAGAGCACAAAGAAAATTGTGGGGGATAGTATTTCATAGTCCATCAAAGGCAATTGTTCACATGTGACATCACACATCCTTGGTGCATTGCCAATGGGAGGATCTCCATATCATTATTCATCGCAATATAATGCTCACAAATTTCTCAGTATTTGTCCGATATTTCTCAAACTTTCTTTGTTTTATTCTTTGAATTTTCAGTTTCCACACAAGCCCACTTGTTCCAAAGTTTTCATTCCCCTTTAATGTATCTAAATTAAAGTTCTAAAGTTTTATTTCAAATGAGTGTTTAAAAGAATTGCAATTAAAGGTGGCTCTGCCTCTGAGTCTCTTTGGACCATGCAAATCTATTTGAATTCAGAAGATGAAAATCACACAAAGTTTTGCGTGATTATTCGACTTATTGAAGATTGACGTTCATATGCAGAATCTGATATATTCTGTCTTTTATTCAGCATGAATACTTGGATCCATTCCTTCGTCTAGATGAGTTTGATATATCAAAACCGGCTGGCTTCCCAGATCATCCCCATAGAGGATATGAGACGGTAAGAATGATTATCTATTTCCGTGCTCTTTTAATACTCTATAACCCCGTCAAAAAATTCCCCAAATAAAACCACCTAAATATGTAAATTTTGATTGGAGAAAGTAAGAACAAATAAGATACTTCATGAAGCTGTTCTTAAAGTCTGTGCATGGCTTTTCAATTTGACTTTAATTTGCCTAGCAATTGTGATTTAATAGTGATTTTGACAGTATTTTCTGCAAACTGAAATTTAAGTGTGGAAAAAATATTTTCCTGTAACATTTTCCTTTTGTGATCTCAAATCCCGCCCAACATGCTTGAATAATACTAATTTGTAATTTAATCACACATTCTGATCTGCCAAATCTGACAGGATATTAGGATGAAAACATGATGTGCATTATACAAGTGGATGTAAATTGGTGAAGGTTATATCACTATCCCAATCTTAGCCGTCCTTTGGCAATCGGCCCATACCGGATCTTCTTGGGGGAATTCCTTTAAGTCACCAGTCTCGGAGTCCAAGCTCAGCTTTAGTTCAATTCAATTTTATTCACATCTCTTTAAAAAACATCAAATGATCAAGTTTACAAATCAATACAAAATAAGATACAACATACATTATAAAAGAAATGTTAAAGATGAAGTGAGGAGGATGTTGGGGATAAACAAAAGGCCATTGGCCTGTCAAGATAAATCCCTGAATTTACCCCACTTCAAAAAATAATACAAAATAACACGTTACAAACACAAATCTAAAAACATAAAAGGCAATAAATTAAAAATTAGATTATTCATATTCAAAGTTAAATAAATACAATTTATGTTTTCTCCTAAAAGAGCAAATAGTTTGACTTTTTTGAGGTCATTTAGCAAGAGATTCCAAGACTGTGGGCCTTTAAAACTGACAGTTGTTCTTGAAAAATTATAATGGTAAAAAGGTACATACATTTTATTGGCATTTCTTGTGCAATATTTATTCATGTTTATGTTATATTCATTTCAAAGTATTCATTAAAATATTTTGGGAGCAATTGTTTCCACCATTCAGCTTTCGAAAGTAATATTAGTTATTTCAATGTGATGTCTGACAACCATTTCATCTTCTGAAAAAGTGTGAATTTTAGTCTTGTATTTTTGTTCCTGAATCTTCCGAATCAATCCAAATCAGGCAACAAAGCAAAATTCTGATGAGGAAGGATATGTTATAACAATGCAAATTAACAAACTTTCATTTCGGTCCAGAAATTCGGAAACAGCACTAATTATGTATAAAGTTAGCTATAGATTAAGCAGTGCAGTAGTACAGAACATTTGCAAGTATATTTGATAGTTGACCCACCATTCTGTTACTATATTTTTCTTTCTTTGATACTGACTTCTTTCAGGTGACATATATTCTAACAGGCTGTTTGGATTTTGAGGACTTCAAGGATAACAAAGGGACTATAGATAATGGTGATGTACAGGTAAATCAACTCCAAATGTCTCAGTATACTCAGTATACATGTACTGTACATTGCATCCCAGAAAAAAGGAAACCATAATTCACTGTAATTTTGTCTCTCCTGTGGAAGTCCCATTCCAATGATGCTTTGGCACAGGCACTAATCTGCATTCCGCTGAAGGCAGTGGCTTGAAGAAAAGTATGTAATTCAATGCAAGTAACCTGACTGTTCAAGCTCAGCGCACATTTTTTTGTTCTAAATTATTAAGAGTAGAATATATACAGTACAAGTAAAACAAATATAATCAGGCATTTCCTTCAAAAGTACTGTGAGAATTATTAATTATCGATTAAACTGACAATACTACTATTTGTCAAACAGGGCATCGCCCCTCAGGAAAAAATAATAATTGCCAGACCAACCTTGAATAAATGATTCGACTATACTTTCTCAAAGCCTGATATATTTGTTTACAGTTATATGACTTGGTATATATGTTTAATATGCAATGGTCCCCTGAGCCCAGAATACTGACCAATGTTTTTACATTTTATCTATGGTCATACAGTGGTTATCTGCAGGAAGGGGCATTGTACACACAGAGATGCCAGCTGGCGAGGAGAGCTGTCATGGCCTTCAACTGTGGATAAACCTTACCTCAGGGGATAAAATGGTAGAGTCCGTGTACCAGGACATAAAGAAAGAGGACATTCCATTTGCAACAGAAGGGGGTGCCAGTGTCAGAGTGATTGCAGGGGAAGCCTTGGGGAGTAAGGTGAGTGACATAAACTTGTTGAATGACTAATGTTTTGGGTGAAGGCAGGGGCGGGGGGCCCCGAGGTGATTTCACCCCAGAATTGTTAAAAAGAGCCCTGGAAAATCCCAATTCAGGGAAATGTAAAGTTTTGCCAATCAGATTTAGGAAGTAGATTGTGAAAAGTAGCCCCCGAATTAAAAAAAGATTGATTTTTCTTAGGTGAAAGAATAAACTGTCACTTCGGGAAGGTGATCTGGATGCACTGTTTTCTTAGCTTCCAATTGAGAAAGAATGAATCCTATCAATTTGCAATCCAGATTAGCTGAGGGGTAATTTCCTTTAATTTTTAATCTACCCCCCCCCCCAAAAAAAAAGATAAAAAAAATGAAATTCTACTTCTCTTTGTGTATCAATAAGTCATGGTATTTAAGATCACTAAGGCACAGAGGCAGTGATTTTACATCTCATGATGCATATCTCATTGGCCTCTTCCCCTGCATCTATTGGGTCTCGTCCCACATAGTCTTATCTTAGTTCAGCTACAACCAGTGTTATACAGTAGCTACGGAGGACGGCAGTGTCAGAGTGGCCTAACCAGCACAGAAGATATCTGACCACCGCTCATCATGAAATACACTATTTCCGACCACCACTGATTCCAAATGAAAAGTGTTTCATAACTAACTCCTTGCTAAGAGGATTTGCACTTGCGTTCATTTCCACCTTTTATTGTTTTATTTTCATGGTTTACAATAAAGCAAACTTATATTTGATCAATAATAGTTTTATTTTTCAAAGATTTGCTGTCAATTTGTCATTACATGATGTTCATTCCCTTTCCACTGACTCGGCTTAAAAAACTTTGTATTGCCATGTAATTGCGACCACCAATAAAAAGGCTTTAGCTAGAACACTGGCTACAACCAGTTTATCGTTAGCAATTCGGTACAGTTGCAGTACCATTTTGTCTAATTGCCAGTTAGGCTATACCACTTTTGTCGACTATCCTTTTGGTTGAACACCATTCATTCTGATGTGGTAATGAATCAAAATTATAATTTGATACAGTGCAAAATAATTTGTAGACCAGGTTAGTCCATCTGGGCATTAGACTAATTGAGAATTAGACTATGAGGGAGTAGACCAACTTGTAATTGGACCTGAATCACCCAATCTTAATGAGAACAAATGGAGAGTAGACCAAATGGGTTTAGGCCAGGAACCATCATAAAGCTAGACCACCTGCTTGGAGATAAACCCATCTCATTACCTGTAGAAAAGATACTAGTACAAGGGGAAGATCGGACACTTCGATGATTTTTTGAAACGCTCGATAAATGCTTATAGGGATAGGCGCCCAACAGCGTTGAGTAAGTAAACCTTCGCATATCGGCACGCTACTGTGTATAAAACATATGGGGGAAATGAGAAAGGGGAGTTTGGAGATGGTTCAAGGGTGGGGCATGGGAATAATAATGTTTTATTAGCAAGGAACCTCTGAAAATATATTCATCTCCAATAAGGGGGAAATAATTGAAGAAAAAAAAATTTGAAATGGAAAAATTGTCTATTCCTTCAACCCTTCACCATTTCTCTCATACGTTTTGTACACAACTATCTTGCAATACGCAAAGGTAAAAAAAGGTTGTTACTTACTCAACGCTGTAGGGCGCTCTTTCCGAGTGTTTCGTTACACGGTCCAGGGCGCGACAAACCCGCTTGCCCGCTTGCCCGGGGCAAGTGAAAATGACGTGCGGGCAAGCACTTCTCAAAGTCAATTGCCCGATCGGGCAAGTGGTTGTTGCGTCTTTTTTCTGTACCGTTCCTCGTTTTTCCATAAATCATCAAAAATCCACACTCAAAATCATGAATAAGCCTTAAAAAATAGCGAGTAGCGCAGTTTCAAATTCCGAAATTGCGTTATTTTTTCTGTACCACGTATTTCCATACATGGTACCAGGTATGAAAAAAATCAATGCAATGGCCGGGAAACAGTTGAATGTAGTATAGGGGTCCATTATGACTACCATCATGTGCAATTTCTAATGCACATTTTCCCCCTTCCGATATCACAATTCTGTGATAAAATAATTAGAATTACACAGGAAATAAATCACAGTCTAGTAACCGCGCATTGGTGAGTTGTCATTCGGCTTTGCTTTTCAAAACGGCCTATTAACATCAAAAATAACTTGCCGTATTTGTTGATTATAACTTAAAATTCATTTGTTTCCCTTTTTGAGGGGATGAGGTAAATATCAGACAATAAATCATCAAACAAAGCTCCATCTATTTTACAAGGCCGGCGGGAGGCTCACGCACGTGCGCATACTAGCTAGCCAGTCTGAGCTCTGTCTCTCTGCCAGAGCTCTGGGGGACAATTCGCTCAGTAAAGGCCTCAATGATGGTGATTTTCTGTTTCAGACAGAGTTTACATTTCGGGTATATTATTCAAAACTTCCAATAAAGTTTGATGATTTCTTCATTGTCATGTATATTTAAGTTATTAATGAATACATTCCCACCAAATTTAGACTCCCCCATGGAGAAATGCAATTTTCGTAGAAGTCTGCGTTTTCAAAGAACTTCAGGAAAAGTTAGGGTATGTGGGCCTTTATTACATGGCCGAGTACAGGTTATTGTACTGGAATAGGCGAAGTAGAAATTAGATATTGAATTCATTTATATCAAAGTTCAACTCACAGTCACACCCACACAAACACCCACACACACACACAACACACACACACACCCAAGATTCTAAGCATAGTGAAAGAAATTACTTAAAAATCATACAATATTAAACAATGTTAGTAATAATTCATTAATAAGTGAACAGGTATTCCTCAAAATAGATAAAAAAGTAGCATGTGAAAACATGTACATGTAGATAAAATTATTGACCGAGTGGAACATCATAAAATTATGAAGAAAAGACAAGAAAATATGGAAAATAAATGACCATTTCATGGATTTAAAGATGCAAAATGTGAAATTTTAGCCACTCCACTTTTGATGATAAAATAATTTTTTCCGAGTCAATAAAGAGCTGAACATTTTTCACTGGCTTTCTTACTTTTCTAACTACGGTAAATGAAAGCAATTCTAAGGAAATATGGTACGCAGGAAGCAATTTCATGGATTTAAAGATGCAAAATATGAAATTTTAGCAACTTTTGTTGAAGGGTTTTTTAAAACCTTAAATACCCATAAAAAATTGATTTTTTTCTCCAAAATAAACGTAAAGACTTAGGCCTACGTTGCTGAAAATATCCTTTTCAATGTGTGTTCTTTTATACTGGACATGATTCTCAATTGTTATTTTGTATTCCTTAATAAAAACAAGAGTAGTGCCATCATAATGAAAAATTATTTTAAAAATTGGGCAAGCAGTTTTTTCTATTGGGCAAGCAAATTTTTTCATCACTTGCCCAACAGGGCAAGTGACGAAAAAAATTTTTGTAGAGGCCTGCGGTCCATTTACTGTCCGATTTGGGGGACCTACCATAAATAATCATTGTTGGGTGACTGTTTGCCTGTTGCCGGTGTCAGAATTTAAAAACACAAGAAAAATTGATTAGGCTTCCTATTCTCCAATCTATTGTGGGTTTACACAAACGATCCAGATGACCAGCTCACAATGACAGCTCAACACCTAGTGAGTGAATTTTTGGGACCATGTCCATTTCAAGTTTGGTGCAGTGTTAAAAATTAAAGACATGGGGGCATGACCCAATTGACCTGCAGTAACTCCAAAATACTTGTGTAAATATGTAGGCAGCTAGGAAGATCTACACTACTACTGTATGTAGGTTAAGTCCACAACTAATTGTCAATTGAATCTAGATCTATTTCAATCTCATGAATTTTGAGCCAACAATCTGACGTTACTTACATAGATATGAGATAGGATGACAACCCTTCCCGGGGGGGGGGGGGGCACTCAGTATATAATGCATAGTGGGTATGTGCCGCGGAGGGGACCCCCAATTTTACACTCAAATTTCCGTTCCAAGGCATAGCATTTTTGCCTTGTTGAGAAAAAGAAGAGAGAAATCCGCTCCAAAGCTTCGCATATTTTTCGTTACACCGCTCCGATCGCGTTGAATGAGCTGCAATTTTGGTGAAAAGCGGCTGCAGAGCTCCCGGCGGAGGCCGCGCTAGCTGCATCATGCACGCATGACCGTTCCGTAGGGATGCATACGCGCTGAACACGCTGGCGATCCGTTCCAAGGACCCCCGTTTTCACAAACATTTATCGTTCCGAAGCCCGTTCCGAGGACCCTCCTTTTTACAATAAGCCCGCTCCAAGGCCCCCGTTTTTTGTCTCGCCTGCGGCACACCCCCACCACTTTTTTGGTCAAGTGCCCCCCCGGGCAACCCTTACACTTCGCTGATCCTCATCAGCTCCTCTGAGAGTTCGACTGGGCCACAAATAGAAGATGTTTTCTGACTGTATCTTTTGTTGCAATCTCTCCCCGTAGCCCTTTTTTCAGAGTCAGTTTTTCTTTTGTAGTGAACTTTCACCTCCTCGTCCTTACTTTGACTAATGTTTGAATCGGCAAGGCAATAAAATGACGACGTAAATATTTCAGAAGCAGTGCGAAGTAGACGTTGAGTTGCACTGCACTACACATACACATAATGATTATGCAGGGTGCTACGTAACTTTTTTGAAGCACTTGCCCAGTCAGGCAAGTACATTTTCAAATAGTTGGAAAATACTTGCCCGAATATAGATTATGGTTCTTGTTCAAGCTTTCATTCTGTTCTCACCCTTTGGAGCCTGTTGATTGACATTCATTGCTTGAGAAAAAGTGCAATGTCAACGCAGAGGGAGGCACACAATTTTAATTTTGAACATGGAAGTAAATGGTTTTTGCAAAACAATATCATCACATTTTACGACCTACTAACAACTTTCCATCCCAAATAAAGATGATATCCAAGGTTTTTTAGAACAAATATACACTCAGCAAAAAAAGTTCTTGGACATTCAAAAAAGTTAAAGTATTTCATATAGATATTTGATTAAAGGAAATTTTTTGTATGTCAACATGACCAGACAATATTCCTCTTCCAGTATGACATGACATTTTCATGTGAACAGTCATGCATGAGTGGTTAAATGCTTTAAACAATAGCAATGTCAGAAAAAGAAAATTGCAAGAAATGGACCATTCAAATGCTAATGATCATGGCCATCCTGTAGGCATACATTCAGCAATTTCAACATGCGTTTATCATGTCAATATTGAATGCTTATGGATGCATCATGAGATGCATGAGATGGATCATTTGGACACTCACTTTCAAGATGAAGCTTTCCAACCAAGAGCATGCAAGAGCAATAAGAATGTTGCATTCTGGGCAGTCATTTAGACAAGTGGCTCAATATTTCCCAAGTTTCACCAACAACAATTTTACATTTGAACCAGCGGTCTTTGGCTACTAATGAAGTTAGAGATCGTCCTAGGAGTCGTCGACTTAGGGCCACCACCCCCTGCAGTAGACAGGAGGATAAGGATAATTTTCTTTTGTTTATGCCAAGATACTGAAATTTGTTTATCGACTAACTTTGACTTAAAATTCCAGTGAAATAGTGATGCATCCAAGGTGGATAACTTTCTCTTCACTATTAGAGTGGTATTTTACTTTTATCGTTTAATGGATATTTATGCCACGCAAACTTTCACAACTGAAAGAATGACTGACCGTTTGCTAGCAATTTTCTTTTACTGACATTGCTATTGTTAAATGCCTGTAACCAGCCATGCACTGACTGATCCATTTCTTGCAATTTTCTTTTACTGACATTGCTATTGTTTAAAGCATTTAACCACCCATGCATGACTGTTCACATGAAAATGTCATGTAATACTGGAAGAGGAATATTGTCTGGTCATGTTGACATACAATAATTTGCCTTTAATCTAATATCTATATGGAATATTTTAACTTCTATAAGTGTCCAAGAACTTATTTTGCTGAGTGTATAAACTCATAAACATGTAGTTCGGCTGCTCACAGAGTTAAATGATCCGTTTATCCTCATCAAATCTCTATAAAAAAAGGTGATGTTTTGTGTGAAATGAAGCATGAAAGGAATCTTTTAGTAGGCCATGGGAAGTGTGTGACATCATCATCCACACCAACCCTGTTGTATTCATGTACATATTTAGTACCTAAGCTTTAAAATATTGTATCATTCTTTTCTGTTATCAATTTAGATTATATAAATTTGTATTGTTTATTGTGCTTGAATGATTTGTCTTCTGTTGGGCTTGAAATTTGAAGGTACCTAGTGTTTTTGTCCAATTTTGAGTCTCTTTGAGATTTTGCTTGAATAGATTTTACATTAATTCAATTTATAGGATTTTTTTCATCGGAGTATATCTTTGGAGGCAAAATAATCACTTCTCTTAAAGTCCAAATGGTAATTTGGGAGATTTGTGATTTTGAAAATTTTGTTCGGTGTATGAGAATGCAGTGATTATCACTTATTTGAACATTTCAAATCACTCTTGACAGTTTTCACATTGTTTATAATTTAGTGAAAAACATTTCTTCATTATTTGAATTTGGAATTCATGGAGTTTATTGTATTTTAAAAATAACATGGCAAATCATCTTTTTCATCAAAATGTTTCATCACATATTATTTATTAGATTATATCAGGTACCCAAGTGGAAGATTTTTTAGAAATGTAAATGGAAAACTTTGAGGAGAAAAATTGTTTTAACAATTCGTACAATAGTTAAAAAACCTTTTTTTTATCTAAAAAAAAATATTACAAAATGGCCACATTGAATAGGGATAATGATTCCCTTCTATTTGCCCCATTTGATGAAATGACAATTAAAAAACAGGCCTGCCTATACATTTTCAATTTTTTATTTATTTTTTCTTTTCAAATCAGAATGTTATTTTTCTTTGAGAAGGCTGTATAATTTAATTTAGGTGTATGTTATATCTCAATCACTGCCAGGGAATGGGGTGGGGGATGCTTAAAAGAAAAAAAAACAGTTCCCCCCAATATTTACATTACAAGGGCAAGAGTTGCCCCTTTTCTGCCAATTGAAAATGATATCATTTTTCAAACAGCCAAAATATCCTTGCCTATTTCATTAAGACAAATCTTTGTTTATCTCATGTATCCTATTATAATAATTCTTAAATCAATCTCATTGCCAATGAATGAAGGTAATAATCATAACAATGACTTCACTCACATCCTTTTCATGAAAAATGTTGTTATCTTTGTGAAGGTTTGGGTTGTGTTTGCAATGGGAGTCTCTATCAAATCACCCCTTGTTTAGTCTGTATGTTAAATAGCGCCATCTACATGGACAGTATTTTCATGGATAGAGTACAAAGTAGTTGAAGTGTTTTCACTCATTTCTTTCTGTTCTTTTTTCCTCCTCTTTCTGTGTTTTTCACTCTTTGCATTTCTCCTAACTTTTTTCTTACTTTTTATTTTCCTTTCTTTTGGGGGGGGGGGTGGGGGTTGGGGTTGAAATTTGTCAACATCATCCGGCTTTAAATTTAAAGGGGAAGGCTACATGTAGTTCCTCATCGGGCACATTTCTGTATCATAACATGATTAGGAAAAATAAACATGGGCATAACAAACCATCACTGCCAATGGGAGGGGCATCAGGGCAAGTCACAATGGCATCTACGGCCATAGCCTTCAGTGGCCTTGGATTAGTGTGCGAGGAATAGAAAAATAATGGAATGGCATGCTGGGTACTTATTGTAATGCACTATTGCACAGTATTGGGTCTGATTCTCCCCCCCCCCCTCCCTATTAAAGAAAAAATGAAATATACTAATTTAAATAATAGGCAGTGAGTTATATAGTAAAATAATCTATCCCAAAGCAAACTATTATTCGCGACATTATAGCTTGACTTGCCATTTTCTGGCCAGTGCAAGAATTTGATCATGGCGATTACCCATCCACCTCTCCTGGGTCAAGTGCAACGTGATGTGGGTATATTTCTTGCTAAGTAAAACATGCCATGGCTGGAATTCTTACCCAAGACCTTGTGATTGGAAAATGAGAGTCAGAATCATTAGACCGTGGCCCCGTCTTACAAAGAGTTACAATTGATCTAATCAACCTCGGGTATATAGATATCCATCCATGTCATAATTTTTTTGAAGGAAATTTGCACAATGGCCTTGGTTAACAAGGAGAAGCAAACCAAATTTTTAAGAAACAATGTATGATTATACACCAAATCTAGAGTATGTTTTGAACAAACATGTGATTTACATGTAGATAGTGATGTTGCTGGCCTTCCATAGTTGTGTTTGATTGGATCAATCACAAATCTTTGTAAGACCGGGCCCATGTACATCCATCATGATTTTATGATGACAGAGTAGGATTGCATTGATCGTCTTTCAATGTATCAAAAGCATCTTTACATGTAATTCTCACCAAGAGCATTGTGGCCCAGTGGATTCATTAGTTCAAATCCCAGCTATGGCAGAGTTTCCTTCAGCAAGAAATTCATCCACATTGTGCTGCACTCAACCCAGGTGAGGTAAATGGGGAGAAATTAATTCCTTGAAATGTGTGCGCCATAATGTAAGTTACTACTACTGCTGCCAAGCTAAAGCCGGGGTAGTAATATCCAAATCCTTTGGACGAGACGTTAGAGATGTTATAATCATAATGTGATATGCGCTATACAAGAACTGTTTATTAGTATCACAGATTGAAAATTTGATAAAAGTGCCACACGACCATGACGCACCAATAAATCTAGCATACATATGTGTACATGTCGTATTATAGGAGGTTACAATTTGTGCACAAGATCTTTAGGTCTTCTGTAGATTTGGTATGAACTTCAACCATTAAAAAAAAATATACCAGTTTACCACCTTCCTTTATATTGGATAGAGCCCAGTAGGAAAACAGATGGGGGCTCGGGGTAATTTAGCCCCCAAAGTGCTCAAAAGAGCAGTGGAAATTAAAAAAAGATCCCCAGATAATCCCCATTCACTATAATGTTAAAGGTTATCCAATGAAGCAGTGTTATGCAGTTTTTTTTTGTGAAGAGTAGTTTGTAGACCCTGATTTGTTTTTTGCCTGGAGCCCATCCCAGCCATGGCATAATTTTCTTCAGCAAGAAACTGATCCACAATGTGCTGCACTCAACCCAGGTGAGGTAAAATGGGTACCGATAGGAAGTAATTCCTCAAGAAGCTGAGTGGGCAGTGGACGCCCTGTAGTGTAGCTGGGTAATATAGGAGCGCCTTGAGCACCTAACAAGGTGGATATGTGCGCAATATAAATACCCTATATTATTAATTAGTCTGGGGCCTGTGGAAAAATGTTAATAACCCACCTCCAAGGTGTTATATCCAGCCTTGGAAATACATGTACATGACTCCAGCAGGTGCATTTGCACGAATCACAGCCCAAATCGCCCTAAAATTCCCCAAATTTAATGCTTTGGGGTGACCATCCTTGCTAGAATTTGTCATATTAATATTCAAAAATATGTAGAGAATCAATAATTATGTGTATGGAAGGTTTATGATATTAATTGCCTTTTGCATACTGCTTGTTGCACAAAAAGGTAGCCCTTTGAATGAAAAAATATGCATCCTCCAAAACTCAGCGATGGCCCTATGGGATAAAAGTAGCCCTTAAGATATAAAATGAAAAAAATTCTACCCTGTGAAAAATTCTAACCACCTCTGTTTGATAATGTCATACAGTTTGGTTCAAAATATTTGAATCAATTTTATATGAACAATACAGACTTGTTAAATATCTTTCACACCTGATTCCCATTATTGCCAAGGCCTTATCCTTTCTTAACAAACTTAAGAGAAAGTTAAAAGATTCTTAATCTTTCCTCTATCAAACACCCTTTCCTATTGAAGCCTTTAATTGAGCCTATGCCACCCAAGGGCTGTTGAAATACCTTGAAATCAATTCCACTGCCAAATGCGCCGAGAGATATTAAGAGAAATAAATTCATCTTCTGGTATAAATCCACCAATTTTAATAGCGAGGCCCTCGTGGGACTTTTTAATTCGATGTCGCCAGACCCCCAGGATAGCGGAGCAGTTGTGTCAAAATATTGATGATGTTTGTAAGTAGGAGGGGAGGGTGGGGGGGGGGTTAGACAACGATTATGAGTTCAACAAATAACACCTGGTCAGCGGCATCAGATCAGATGGTCAATAGAGGGCAGTACGTTTATTTGATGATTACCGCACGTGACCCCTTGGTGATGAATGCAACATTGGCTCAGGATCCTCATCAGTTTCAATTCAAATGACAATGCGCTGTTCATGTTTTTTTATGGCACATATTAAAACGTCATTTGGATATATGTTTGAATATACAAAAATATCTGTAGAATTCTAGATCCACAAAGGATCGGATGAATGAAATTTAAAGGTCAAGTTCACCCCCCAAAAAATGTTGATTTGAATCAATAGATAAATATCAAGCAAGCATAACAATGACAAATTCATCAAAATCGGAGGTAAAATGAGAAAGTTACATGACAATGATGATATTTTGAAGTTTTGCTTATTTTTCACAAACAGTTATTAACTGTATATGCACATATCAGTAAAATGCAACTGAGTCAATGATGTCCCTCACTATTTCTTTTGTTTTTGTTTGAATTATACATTCTTTTCAATTTTTACAGATTTGACAATAAGGACTAACTGGACTGAACCATGAAATGTTATGACAATGGCAATTCCACATGTTCAGGGAAGAAAAAACTTTATTTGACATGACAATAAGAAGAAAATTAAAATACTGCATATTTCATATATTAAAATACAATACAAAAGAAATAGTGAGTGGATGACATCATCAGTTCCCTCATTTGCACACTGACCAGGATGTACATGTACAAAACTGTTTTGTGAATTTAAGCGAACTTTCAGTGTCATAATACTTTCTTATTTTACCTGTACATGTACATGTACATCCAATTTCGATGAAATTTTTGGTGTTATGCTTGTTAGCTTTTTCTCTTTTTATTCAAATCAGTTATTTGTTGGGGTTGGACTTATTCAAACTTATTCAAAATTGATTGCAAACATCGATCAACTTCAGGGCTCGAATTAATCCAAGGCCATCCAAGGCCATGGCCTTAGATGCCCTCAGAAATGGCCTTGATGCCCTTTCAAATATTTGTAGACTTAAGGCCAAAATAACTGCCCTTTTTTGCTGTGGCCTTGGTGCCCTGCGGTAATCCAGTACATGTGCCCCATTGAAAAGTGCATTTATTATTGATGCCCTTTTTTTTGGTGGCCTTGGATGTCCCATAAAGTGAAAACTGCCTGCCCTTTCCCTTAAGTGCCCTTTTAAAAAATGGCCTTGCCCCTTTAAATTCTTAATTCGAGCCCTGCAACTTAAAAAGTTGCAACGGATTTTTCCTTAAAAAAAGCTGAATTATCTGACCAAAACATATTGTACATGTAGTTTATGAATGTGCTCTGATTTCTTGTTGCAAAAATCCATTTCCATATCCCAAAGGGTCAGATGATTGAAATTGACAGTCTTAAAAGAAACTTATTTACAGTCGATCGCAGAAATCAATTAATTTACATACCGTAGTTCCAATTGATAGACCAATTCTAGCTAAAAAGTGAATCTTAGTACTTTGTGTTGCAAGGATCATATGTACCAGCAAATATTTGCAAATCTATCAAATTTCTTTAATACTTTGTACAATCATTAATCAATATTTTAGAGTTTCCTTCTTCATTAATTTATACATGTACGTGTAGCTTACCTTGAGATTGAATTTTTAAAGTATTTATTTTCTTATTCAAATTTTTAAATAGAGGCGTGTTTTTTCTCTTTACCTTCTTGTTCGTCAAACTGAATTTATGTTAAAAAACTTATTAAAACGAATTGTAATATATAAATGTGAGGCATATTTTTTCTTTGCTCCCTCTCTCTCTGTCATCAAAGTGTTATGTAAAAATAACTTGTAGAAAAATCATTACATATTTAAACAGACATACCATGAAATTGTAAAGTACCCTTTATTCCATTAAAATTTGATGACAATATAGAGAAATGAAATATAAATATTCCTGAATTAAAAAAAATCTCCCTAAAGTTTTACAGGTTTCAAAGAGGTTTGTAACGAGAGTATTTCTCTTATACTATTATTTTGTTAAAAGTAATATTCTGGAATCGATCAAAGCGGTAGCACACACACATCGAACGGAAATCAGTATAATAAACCTTCTCACTTTCTAGAATAACAAATTAAAATATCTAAAATAAATTCCTGCATTTCAGCTAATTTGTAGCATATGATAGCTTTTGGCTATAATTTGAAACAATGAATTACGGTAATCACTTAGTGAGCCGATCTATATTTTATTTGTTTTATTAGCGCCTTCGCATTTGTCTTGATCACCGCAACGGTTTGTTTTTTGACACCTTGCTTTTATTTTCCTCGCAAGGTCACTCTGTAATCTAATAAATCATTTCCGTATTTTACATTAAATAAAGAGCAACATCCGAGGCAAATGCGACTTTTCTTTGAAATTAAGCCTGAAATTTGAAGCAAACAAGATTTTGAATAGTTTGGTTATATTTGCTTTTGTTCTGTAAGGTATGGTTCTATTTAGTAAAATCGATAGTGATGCCGAGTTAATAAGAATGCTTTGCTTCAGAGGGCTTAATTCGCCCTCTCTTTGACACAAACTGGAAGTGCCAGTGGGAAGGGTCGTGACACGAGGTGAAGGGTCAAAGGGGTGGGGAGTGCGGTCAGGTTTCAAACACCCTTTCTGAAGCATGTGCTCTGGGTTTGCTCTGTATGTAGTGTATGTTTGTTCAAAACACATTTTTCTGGCTGTGCCCTGGCATATTCGATTCAGACATTTTAATTACTCTTAAGTTAAATTCCACCAAAGGGGCTGATATGAACCTAATTGCTTTTTTGTATATGACATTGTGTACTTAAAGGTCAAGTCCACCTCAGAAAAAGTTTATTTGAATCAATAGAGAAAAATCAGACAAGCACAATGCTGAAAATTTTATCAAAATCAGATGTAAAATAAGAAAGTTATGACATTTCAAAGTTTCGCTTATTTTCAACAAAATAGTTATACATGTACATGTATGAACGAGTTAGTTACATCCAAATGAGAGAGTCGATGATGTCACTCACTCACTATTTCTTTTGTTTTTATTGTTTGAATTATACAATATTTCAATTTTTACGAATTTGATGCTTAGGACCTACTTGCCTGATCGAGCACAAAATGTTAAAATAATGGAATTCCATGTGTTCAGTGAAGAATGAAACTTCATTTCACATGACAATGACGAGAAAATAAAAATATTTCATATTTCATATAATAAATTACAAAAGAAATAGTGAGTGAGTGATGTCATCAACTCTCTCATTTGGATGTAAACTGGCTCGTTCATATAACTATTTTGTTGAAAATATTATTAAAGCAAAACTTTAAAATGCCATAACTTTCTTATTTTACATCCGATTTTGATGAAATTTTCAGTGATATATGCTTGTTGAATTTTTCTCTTTTTATTCAAATCAAGTTTTTGTTGGGGTGGACTTGTCCTTTAATGTTAGATATGCTGCCTTACCATGCATGTACATTGTAGCAGCCAAGTTCCAACCAAAGGTGCACGTACATGTATTTTATTTTGCGAAACCTTGCCAGAGGTTTGGTGGACGTGTAGCAACATTGAATAGTGAGATGGTAGATTATGTACTGTAGTTCAGTCAAATGAATACATCTGGGCCCGTCTTACAAAGTGTTACAATTGATTCAATCAATCGTTACTCTATGGAAATCCATCAGTGTCATAATTTTTATATAGGAAATTTGCAAAATGTGCTTTGTAAACGAAGGAGAACACACCATATTGTCAAGAAATCGATGAATTTATGAATATACATGTACAGTGTACATTCATATCTAGAATTTTTTAAACAAACGTGCATTTTATATGTTGACTTTGCTGGCTTTCCATAGTTGCGATTGATCCAATCAATCACAGCTATGGAAAGCCAGCAACATCAACATATAATATACACGTTTCTTCAAAATATTTTTCTAGATATGATATATTCATACATTCACTGTTTTCTTGACAATTCAGTACATGTATGCTTCTCTTTGTTTTCATAGGACATTATGCAAATTTCATAAAGAAGAAAATTATGACATTGATGGATTTCCATATACATGTATACTTGAGGTTGATCAGATCAATGGCAATTCTTTGTAAGACGGGCACAGGTGAGTATTTAATGAGACGAATACACGTATGCAGAGAGTGATTTTTCACTGAATACCAGGATATTGTTACAAGCTATCCAAATCCTTGCATCCGATTGGTTCAAAGCAAATTTGTCATCTACATGAAACACCTCCCAGATGTAAGAATGGACAAATCAGATTTGAAAGTAAGCATTTTTATGTCAAGCCTTTAAATATATTCTGCACCCCCCCCCCAAAAAAAGAGAACGAAAAAAAGGTAGCACAGACAGTCATAGGGAGATTAAGAGCAAAATTTTAATGGTATACTTTGGTGTGTTTGTTTCATTGTTTGTATGAAATGTAAACTAAAAGTAGATATTGCACAGTTCAAAGAGAAGTAATAAAATAAGTGACTGAATGCAAGAATGCAGTTTGTTTGAAGAATTCATTGACAATAATCCATTTTATCCATGTTTCATCATATTCAGCAAATCATCCTACATATTTAATAGCCTAATACTGCTTATATTGACTATAATAAACATGCTGATGAATACAAATGTCTGCTCGAAAATACCAATATTGCTAGAAGCATTATTACAGCTTGTTTAATAATGTCAAAGGTTAGAAATGTAGAATTAATTCCAGTAATCCTGCCTGGAGGATGGGGTAGTTTCAATTGTGTGAATAGGAAACAAACTGCATAATAAAAATCTTGTATTTAAAAGTGAAATCAATATACTTGTGGGTAAAAAAGTGGTTCATTGTATGGAGATAAGCTTGCGTATTGATAAAGCTTGACTAAAAGCTATGCTGCACCAGTCTGAGTTTGCTCAGTCTCGAGACTTTAGCCCGATTGGCCCTCTTCGCGATTATTCTCGAGATTCAAGAAACCCTGTCTCCACCATCGTAAGAAACTTGATTCCTGCTCGAGCGAGGCATCGATGCATTTTGGTCTGACACCATGAATAAATAATCCCGAATGTGTCTGCACCTGTGAATTAGCGGGATTATTCTTACCCAAGTTCTTGAGATTAATCCTACGAACTAGTGCGATAATTGCATCTCCATTACAAATGATCTAGATATTGTTCAGATCGGGAAAATTTGCCAGATCTGAAATAGTGCGCTCATTTGAAAACTCGGGCTGGTGCAGACGGCCCTTAAGAGACCCACCTTTTTACGATAATGCAATCACCATTGGTGATAGATCACATGTTTGAATGGGGGGGAGTAATACAGGGGTTATACCAAGTAGTTATAAAAACAAAATGAATACAGCCTTTATACTGGAATTTTAAAGTGATATTTGGTGAAATGGCAATAAGAACAGCTCATGTTTTGAAGACAAAACTGGTTATACATGTAGATCATACTAGCATTACATCAGACCATGTGGGATGGTGAAATGGCAATAGAACAGCTCATGTTTTGAAGACAAAACTGGTTATAGATCATATTAGCATTACATCAGACCATGTGGGATGGTGAAATGGCAATAGAACAGCTCATGTTTTGAAGACAAAACTGGTTATACAGTGCGTATCAAAAAAAAGTTTACACTTTGAAAAAGACCTTGGAATTTAAAAATATACAACATGAGGGTAATTTTTTCACATATAATCTTGGGTTTGGGTCTCATCTATCCAATGAAAGTAAAAGTTTTGACAGAATGTTACACTTGAGTGAGCACTGTCCAGTTTTGTAAAGCTCGCAGAAATCTGTTTGCGCAGAAATGCTCGTTTTCACGCAGTGTCAAGGGGAAGGGCGAAATCAAACTTACCCTGCGATACATTTTTCCTACATTTCCTTTGCACTTTTAGTCAATTAAGATAAAGCAGATACATTCAGGCATTTTTTATCAAATTTGCCACCCGAATTGAAATTTCAACACTTAGTAAGCACAACTTTTACCCTTAGTGTGCCAGCTGGATCTGAGGACATAACTGAATCTGAACAAAAGTTTACATCAGACATCTCCAGCACCTTTTCACTAAGTTTTTATTATTTAAAGTGGGTGGACATTTAATTTTTCATTGAAGACTTGTTTCTCCACACTTTTCCCAAGCTTGACAATGATTAACAAAATGAAAATCAAGCCTAATTCATTTTATGTAAATCACAGCTCAGTGTAAATCAAATATCGTCTTGATGGCCTTGGTGTGTGGGGGAGTGGGGCGGGGCGCAATGCACTCTTCGAAGTGTATTGGGCAAGGAAACAAGTTAAAAGAGGTCAAAGATATTTTCAAATAAATTTTACTTGCTAAATTCTACGTGTTCTTCATGATAAAGGTTTACTTTTATTCGCATAGCTATTTCAAAGTTTTGCGCAAATCATTTTTCAATAACTTTTCAAAAGTAAGTGGTGCTCACTCAAACGGAAATATTTTTCGATAGTTATATCGTCATTTGCTGAAATGGATCTGTACCAATGTTAAAATGTGGAAAAATCTTCAGGATATTACAAATGTATAATTTTACAGGATTTTTTCAAAGTGTAAACTTTTTTTTGATACGCACTGTAGATCATACTAGCATTACATCAGACTATGTGGGATGAGACCAAATGGAATGGAGATAAAGCAGGGGGTTGTTTTATAATTTTTTTTGTATTTGAAGTTATGAGCAACTAATGGCCGTTTCACACGTGAATCTTGAATCATCATTGTATTGATGATTGCGATTCGTCTTTAGAATCACCAGACCTTTCACGTGCTCTCTCGAAGACTGTGATTTGAATTCCAATTCCCGAGTGAAAGCGGTTTGTGTCTTTGGTGATTTGTCAATCAAAGCACTGAATCGATATGATAAGTGCATGACAATTATATTATCTACAGAAGTGCTTGAAAGGACATGTTAGCTCCACCCCCCAAGATGTTTTGGAGGTCAAGCCTTTCACACATAAAATTTGGGTGAAACTTAATCGGAATTCACCTCTGGAGTAGAATTTGAATTCATGATTGTGATTAGCGTTTGTGATTCTTGTTTGGTTTCCCACGTGCTAAAAATTTGTCATTAGCCTTGTTTTTCACTGGAAGAATCATTCAAATTAGAATTTTTTACCGAGTGAAAGGGCGGGAAGTTTGATAAGAATGGGTGGTGACTATTTCTTAGGAACTAAAATGATCAATGCCAATTAATGGAAATCTGGGGTGTGTCCCCCTTACCGCAAGAAAGGATCAACATTCGCTTGTACAGTCTCTTGTAACTGACAAACAACTGTAAGACAAAGGTTAGCGATTAATCGTACACTTGATTTTCACAATTTATTGTAAATTGTAGTCAATATAATTAGTCGTTTAAAAATGTTCTACAATCATTGCTATGCTCTGTGATACAGATGTAGACCAATCGGCAGTTGATTGACCACTTACTTTTCTCTATGCAGTCCTGTGTCACCACCCGTACTCCAACTATCTTCCTGGATGTTGAATTGGAAGAGAAGGCATCCATAACTCAGGTGATTCCCCAGGGCTGGAATGCATTCATCTATATACTCTCAGGGAAAGTTAATATTGGTCAGTATTGTATTCACTGTCAAACTAACCCACATATGTAATGATGATGGTGGTTATGATGATGATGATGATAATGATGATAATGATGGTGATAATGATTATGATAATGATGATGATGATGAAGATTATGATGATGATGATGATGGGGATTATGGTGATGATATGGCTCTTATACTGTGCATAATATAATCTCTCATTCTCTCGACTATTATTTTTTCATGAGAAATTGAAGAGAATTATTAATCTGCATTAAGTTTTGGGTTACAATATTATACTACATGAATTTACATCGCATTAGCTACAGCTGCAGAACCATTTGCCATCTTTGTCAATCCTAAATTTGTTTTTATGTAATCCAAACAAATTTGTACCAGGACAGAGTGAGTTTACTTGTCCTTCAGATACATGTAGCCAAGAAAGCATGCGGAAATGTACGATTGAAACATGTTCCAAACCATCTTTCTTTCTCATCAATCTTGTCATAGAAGGAAATGTTTGGTGAATGTGATCAAAACAAAAGTATTTCTGCATCAGATGTTTTTATTTGCTTCTCTGAAATACTACAATTGGGCCTACTGCTACTACTGCACTTTTAAAAAGAAATATAACATAAAGCTGCATTTATAATACAGCTAGATATATCACACTTTTTCCAGAGGGTACAAAGTGCACTGATATGGTCCAGTCACATTTTCCTCACAACAGCAGTATGGCGAGTCAAAGCAGTTATTTTATTCATTTTTATTCAAAACCCATGTATGTAGCTGGTACAAACAATGTTAAAACGGCTGTTTTTGACTCGCCATATGGCCACCATAAGAAAAATCTGACTGCGCCATTATTACCCCAGCTGTAGCTCATGAGGTGCTGCTTCTTCAGTAGCATCCAATAAGGATCCAAGGAATTTATCATGCCAGGTGCTTGTACCCATTCATCTCATGTAGGTTGAGTGCAGCACGATATATGTACATGTATAATCTTCTTGCTGAAGGAAAATATGCCTTGACTGGGATTTGAACCAACAATGCTCTGCTTGAAAGATAAGAGTCATGACCACGAGACCATGACACGCCCACATGATTTTGCGATGATGGTGTGGGTTTGCGTCCCCTCCCAAAGGTGTCACTCTTGACATGAGGCTGCCTGAAATGAGTTGATGCTTGAGTACATGTAGGTAATTTTACTCATCTGTAATACACTAGTAAACTCTCTTTAATAAATCTTGCAGATAATTTGTTTGGCACATTGTGTAATTTTCCTGCAATCTTATCAATTTTCTGAAGAATAGTGCCCTCTGTTGTTAGCAGCAGACCTGGGGCTTGTTTCATAAAACTTGTTATCATACATGTAACAAATTTGGCAATAACCTTTTTAAGCTACAGAAATCATATGATTTGATTGGCTGATAGTAAATTTGTCATAGAAATCTGTTATTATGACAAGTCTTTATGAAACAGACCACAGGAGTGGCTGTCAGATGGGTCCTCAGAAGCCGAAAGTGTGCTGAATCTTAAATTTTAGCCCAATGAACCCTCCATTACAAAAAATTGTATTTTCAAAACACTATTTCCTTCAGTTTAAGCAAGTTGGACATTATAATTGCACATTGAATAAAACACTGTGTATATTCTTTGTTTTAGTAAGAAATGCATTTAAACATTGCCATTTTATACCGATTTTATTTTTGTATATTTGTAAACCCCAACTAGTGAGGAGAGCTTCATAACAGAAACTAGTTTTTCTTTCAGTCATCCTCAGGCACTAGTTGGTGGCAATTTCTTCCTCTTGTACATATTCTTGTTGTCTTTTGCCTAGAAATGAAATAAATAAATGAATTCATAAGTTAATATTACCTCTGTCTTAGTTCATTCATACAAATGGTCTTCAGTGCAATATCTGGTGAACTTCAATTGAACCTCAACACATCTTACACCTCATCAAAGTGTAAGATACATGTAGGATTGACAATTTGATTTATGTCATGGAGCATTATGGCCCAGTGAATTAATCTTCAGACAGTGAAACACGAGGGCCTGGAGTTCAAATCCCATTGTAGACCAGGACCCTGTCTTACAAAGAGGTATGATTGATCCAATCAACCTTAACTATGACTACGTTCTCATTTCGCTTTCTAAAACGTGCTTACTGGAAACTGGTTCAGGAAACCAGTTTGGAAGATCGCTTTGCTAGCGTTCCCACTTGCTGGCTTTCCATAGTTGTGGTTGATTGGATCAATCAACTCTTTTTAAGACGGGGCCCTGTTTAACAGAGGTAATATAGGAGCTCACCTAACAAGGTGGATATATAAATATATACATGTAAATATATTTACTTTCCTCAAACGATCAAGCTATCTTTCATCTTCATCTTCTCTATTGACTTTAAAAGTGGAATAATGTTTATGAATGATTTGCAACTTCCTAAAGCAGTGCATGATACATCAGAGGTTGTTATGCTTTTTCATTTACATCCATAAGATAAATGGTATTTCATCTGCATCTTCTCAATATAGACATGATTGACATGGGATGATGGTGTTAGTCTAACATAGCTGCCTAATAGCATAACGGTATTCCTGGAAATTAACATCGCTACTGACACTCTATCGCCTATTTTTATCTTGTATAAATTGATTAGTTCATTTTTGTCAGCCTGTATAACGAGAATTGGGCCATATTTAACCTTAATGTCAATTCCATGTGCCACATGTTTTCGTCTGAGAAGCCTGTTTAGACTGGAAAATATTGAAATATAAATATATGAAACTCTTTCACGTACACTGTCATGTATGGTATGCATGTAGTAGAAATGAATGTAAGATTGGGACTGCATCATGAACAAAATACAGCTAAACTTATAGTGTGAACAGGACCATGATCTACTTTGTGGTCCCTTCTTTAATAGATTGTTTTCATTTGATCAATTTAACCACAACTGTAAGATTTATCTTAATGTTTTTTTTTTCAAATTATAATCAATCATATGTTGGAATCAATCTTAATAATCAAATGTAAAGATTAGGCATTGGCTTCCTACAATGCATACATTTTATTGCAACGTGATGTGCAACATTCACACTACCAAAAAATAGTTATCATATGTATAGCCTACCAGATTTTTTTGTTGTCTGAACAGGGGTAGACGTTGCTGCTCTTTCAGGATTAATTAGACATGGGTTATGGTTTCATAATTTGATGGATAATTTGGGGTGTGTGCATTGACAGGATATATGGAAAATAAGCTGTTGGTTTTATCGTGTATACTGTAGCCAATGATGTATTTTAATTGATATTAACCTTAAATTCGATTTTCCAGAACATGACATGGCTTCCCTCTTCAATTTTTAAAAATTATTATTAATTGTATTGTTCATGAGTGATTTTGAAGAAGCAAATGATTATTATATAATTGCTTCTTCAAATTTGACCATAATATAAGAACGACCGAAATCCATCTCTTGGCTGAAATTAGTTAATGATCCAAGATTGTTGCTTTGTACATAGCCCATCTTCTTGTGTGTATTTTATTTCCCAAAATTTGATCCAAATGTTTTCAAAATAAATAATTAAAAAAAAAATCATCACAAGCTTCATTGGACACAATAGTCATTCAGTTTTTCTTGATTTACTTGAAATAAATATCATGGACTTAAGTTGTTCTTAATATGCATATTGATACTAAATTGTTGACATGTAGATTGTATGAGATACTTGTGTATTATATTTTTAGTAGATATATGTACCGGTAATAATTTTCATCATGTTCTTTCATTGAACTGTACACGTTTTCAGCTGAGGATTTACTTCTTATTGTACATGTAGTATCATTTGTTGTTTGTTACAACAGGTTCAGATGAAAATGTAAAGGAAGGAGTTAAAAGTCAAATTCTTGTATTGAGTGATGGACCATCAGTGGAAGCAAGTAACAAGGTTTGTATTTATATTTCTCTCAATTGAACAAGCATAAAAAACTTGTTTGTTATTGTAAAAACTGCATTATAAGTTAATTCATTTTTCATGGAAGTATTGAAGTATAGCGGTTCTGAATGACACCTTGGATTACCGGTAGAGGGTCATGTGTTTGAATCCCAATGAGTCATTCGGCAAGGCATCAATCCACAATTTGCAACTCTCTACCCAGGTGCTAAATAGGTACCCAGTAGCACAGGAAACCTTGTGTTTATGCTTAGCAATCAGGTCTTGGAACTCTTGATGGAGTGCTCCCCAGGGAGTGGAGAAAGGGTGTAATATAACATCCCTCATGCAGGGCTATTTCACCTTGGCCTTCGGTTCGGTGAAATAAACCTGCACTTGGGATAATATTATATTTGTTGTACCGTGAAGCTAAAGCTCCATGGTTGTACATATAATTATATAATATTGGATGGCCTTGAGGTTAATACAAGGAAATATTGGACGAGCTTTGCAAAGCGAGTCCTATATTTCCTTGTATTGACCAAACAATGGGACATCCAGTATTATGATTATTATTCATACAGAGAATTTTAACAAATAATTTAAAACTTACCCTCCCGCCCTGAGACTCTGACTCTGCTGTATGATGGGGGACCTAAAGCTACGCACTTTGTTTTCAAACAATAAAAACTGTCCCAATTTTAATATTTCAACAAATTATATTTCACTAATTTGTGGCAAACCTTTCTAAAGATCATTAACCAACTATCACAAAACTCACTAACACGAAAATCCAGTCGTGTTTTTCGAACACCTCTTGATTTCGCCGCCCGATGTAGAAGGGGTCCTAAAGCTGCGCACTCGATTTATCATGCAAAAAAATAGTATTTCCTGTGCCTCAATTTCTAAAATATATTCAAATTATTATAGGATAAAATGAAATTAAAGCGAATATAACTCCAAACTTCCTAACAGTTGTTGGTTTTCTCTGCATTTAGAGATTTACTGCAGCCTCTGTAGAAAAAATTTAATAGGAATTGTTCATCACTCTGCAGTCACAGTTCGACACACAGAGTGCGCATTTGCCATTGAAAACTGCATGCGCGCGTGATGAGTGGTGCATAGCTTTAGGACCCGCGCAGCTTTAGGACCCCATACAAACTTTGGGGATTCCCCTTCTAGTCGTCCAATATTTTCAATATTGTGTCACCTCGGAAAAAAATATTAGGCGAGTTCAACAAACTTTTTAAGTGGGTCGAGTGCATCAACAAAATAACACTTGTATTTGGGCTCTAAAATTGTCTGTATGAATAATAATCCAGTATATTGTACAATAGATTGTACACTGTTTATATAATATTGAAAGCTAAAGATGTCTGAGAAAAGACTGACATTTCATTAAAAACCACTTATTTTGAAAGAGACTTTAAATGGTCATAAATTATGATACTACATTTTATGATAATAACGATAACAAATATAAAGTTAAAATATGAAATGATCAATTATATTACAGCTCTCAAAATGATGGTATTATGTTACAAAAGAATGAACCATAATTAACATAGGTGACTAATTTGTATTGATAACCTTCAAGGCGTGTTTAAGAGAGGAAATATATATAAAGATCATAATAAATGTTTTAAAGGTATTCTCATTGTGATAGGACGTTGGGTTTATGTTGTCATCCCATTCAGGTAATTAAATTATTTCCTGATTATGGAAATATGCCACACATTTTCCTGCCATGAACAAGTATTCAAGATTTAAGAACTTTTGATTTTGGTTGAACTTTCTTTTTGCCTGTCTCTTGCTTTGGGAAATCCCCTGAATGCTTTGATCACTATTTCAATTCGTCAGAGTGCTTTATTGCCAAAACACCGAACCGAACACGAGTTTGACAAACTTGGCACTTCCCGAACACAAAGTCTTGGTCTGGTGGTTGAATGTAAAATGTCAGGCTCATTAATTTTGCCAAAGGTCACTGAACAAAATTTAGTTTGATAGGGGACAACCTCGATTTGATTATAAAAAAATAAATATATTTATTTTTTAGTGATTAAGCAAATTATAATTCGAATCAAGATATTCTTTTAAATCCTTATGAAAGCTTCTGCCTTGTATTTGATTCAATTATAAATTTTGCAATTTTAACCAGATAAATTTATTTTTTTCTCCATACATAAAATGGGAGGATATTTGAAACAAAGCTTGGTCTGTAAGTTTTTTAGTGAATGTGACCGGATTGATCGTAATCAGTCAATCATTTTGTATAATTGGATATAATAAAAAAGAAAAGACTTATAATTCTTTCCTCACAACTGACAAAGTATTGGGAAAAAATATTTTCAATTTTCCAAATGTCCATATAAATATTAAACAATAAATGAATAAGAAATGAAAGAATGAGGGTAGAAGTAGAATTCTAGAGAACAGAAAAAGGTGAAATGTCATAGCAAAGCAACTCAACCACCCCAATAACCAGAAATGTTCCAGGAAATGTTGATCTGGAAATTTGAAAGTAGCTTGTGCAAAATAAAAATGATAATCATTGTAAAGTATAGAGATGCCGATGATTATATCATTATACTAAATAGGTTCATTTGTCTCGCAATCTACTATGGTCAACAAGGAAATTTGTGATCACTCTCGCAAAAAGTGTTCACTGGCTTTCTAGGAAATTTGTGATCACTCGCAAAAAATGTTCACTAGCTTACAAGTTCACGAGCTTTCGAGTGCCGCTGCAACTCTTTATCAAGTGACGAAAATTATCTGATAACGTACTCTATTTATACTAATCTCCAGGACCGTAGGCACGAACGTGAGAACAATAGGTGGGCACTGATCCGTTGTGTGATCGGTTTCCGAATTTCACGAATTTCCTAGAAAGCCAGTGAACACTTTTTGCGAGAGTGATCACATCTACCATAGTAGATTGCGAGACAAATGAATACCCTCTAGCGATTATATCATTATAATCATGAAAAGTGTATATAATGTAATTCTCCCACAAAATATCAATAGAACTATACAAAAAAAATCTAAACTGAAGGAAGATTGGTAGGGAATGGGAATAAGAAAATCTCACTGGACTATAATTTTTTACAGACCTGGGCCCCCATCTTATAAAGATTTGTGATTAAACCAATCAACCACAACTATGAATAGAAAAAATCATGGTATGGATGAATTTCCATACAGTTGAGATTGATTGGATCAATCGTAATTCTTTGAAAGACAAGGCCCCGTGCTATGTCTCTAACCCATATGTTTAATGTGAAACAAGGGGGCTCAGTGCTTTAAGTATTTCAAGACTACATGTACACTTGGCCATTGATTTCTTTATTAATTTGCCTCAATGCTCCTTTTAGCGACCAGGGGTATTTTGTGTTCCTTTTTTAATTGTTTCCATTAGGATGTAATATACAAGTAAAAATGTGCCCTTTAGAACAGTGGCCTTGCCTTAAAAATATTGAAATTAAGGCCCTGGGCTCACTTTCCTGGTGTTTTTCGTCCTTTGAATATGTACATGTTGTAATATTCTAGCTTTGACTTTTGTGTAGTATAACTTCTCAGAAATAATGCAGTCAATTGAAAGCTTGGCATGTCTTTGGGAGGCTCTTTAACCCAGGAAAGTCCTAGTCTACAGGCACAGACCCTGATTGAAACTTTGATCAACTAGTGTGTCTCCACGCAAAAACTAGCACATAGGGCCTTCAGTACACAAGGCATGAGTAGGCTGCAATTCAGACCCTGAACTCGAGTGAAGGGTTTGTACAGCAGACTAGCAAAGTCCCATGGCACTGTTAAGTTAAAAGCAGTTCTTTTCCAATTTAAGGTCTCATTCATGTGTGTGTTTGCTGTCATTGTATCCCCCCCCCCTATTTTGTCTTTGACCTTTCATGTACAGTTTGGAGCACCTTTAGAAGTTTGATTTTTTTCTCTCCAAGGGAGACTCGGCAAGCAAATCATGTATTTTTACATGTGAAAGTGAAACTTGGCGAAGAAGTCGAAACTTGATTGAATGTTCCTCTGGTGGAAATCAGTTTCTATATCTGTGCACACACTCACACAGTGGGTGGATGGCTATCTTTATTACTGATACTCCCATTAGGTTGTGGGGGAGGGATGCACCCCATGTCTTGCTTAACATGGCTATGTTCAGAGGTTGGTCCAACACTGACTGGTCAGGACAACATTCTCATTACAATCCTAAAAAACTAATAGTGGAGACCAGTTCAGGAAACCAATTTGGAAGATCGCTTTGCTAGCATTCCCATTTGATCACCCAAAAGCTGTTTTCAAAACTGCTTCACGGAAAGCAACCTTGTTGCTATGGGTGCGCTTTGAGAGTTTTGTGCGAAATTTGAAACTGCAGCTTAGGCTTTCTACAAACAACTTTTGCGAAGATCCCTTCCAGAAGAACGGTTGTGCCCTCACACTATTAAACTGGTTTAACAAGGCAAAGCGTTCTTGTAAACTACATCGCGAGGTGGTTTTTCGAACCGGCTTGGAAGATTGCTTCCAAGAGCGCTTCAACTGTTCTCATTACATATTAAACTAGTTTCTAGTAAACTAGTTTAAGGAGGGTTATGAGAACAGGGTCTAGGTTTGTTGATATTAAAGCAATATTCTATTAACAGTAACACCTGCCCTGCATTTCATGACAGGACTTGTCTGACGTTTTCTCTGACAAGTCCTGTCTAATCTGACAGTTACCATAGGAACGGTGCTTCTCAGCCAATCAAATCAAGAAAAGTCGTCAGATCAGATGACTTGTCAGAACAAGATTAATCACAAATGAGTTTGCAAACATCAAAACCTGGTACAACTGAAGTGCATTCAGTTTTTCATCATAGCAGACTCTTACTCTGATTACAAGACACTCCTCCATTGACCACTGTACTGTGTAGTTTGACCCAGGAACAATAGGCCATTATGTGAAAATCGAATTAGAAATGTTGTGTGTTCATTACCCTCATTGAGTTGAGTATGTGAAGTTGTAAACGATACCTCTCTACAGGTAAGTAGTTGTTTGACAGTTTTGATAGTTTAAACGACCATGCTTTATTGAGATCCAAATATTAAAAAATAAACTATGTTGTTTAAGATTTTAAACAGTTGTTTAAACTGTTGAAACAAGGTTCATATTTTAAACAGCGTTGTATAAAAATGTTATACAACATTATACAACATTTTTACTGTGTATATTCTGCCTTTAAAGCATTCTAGGGTGTACCTTTAATGCAGGTCAGTACTCTTTTACACGTGGGGGGGGGGAAGTTAGAAGTGTTTTCACTGTGTATCTACTTATACAGGCTGGCTGGTTTGACGTCAACAAATGTAGTATTTTTAGGAGATTGTTTTCCTCCTGGCCCTCTATTGCATTAGATACCCCCACGTTTCCTGCCATCCTAATGTTGATTATGATCAGTACATCAATCCGTAATGTCTGGAATGTATCAGGGATTCTGAACCCACCTTTTCCAGTCATTTCTTCGAAAGACCGTTTTTCTCTCTTTTGTCCTTTTAACCCTTTTTTTTATTTATGAAAGTGAACGAGGAATGAGTGATTTTTCTCTCAGATGTTATGGAATGCACGTGTGCAGGTAGTCCATGAACGATGGTTTTGCGCAGGCATACAGATGGATTCTGTCCCTACTCTACCCTTGTTTTACATTTGTCACTGGATTTTCATTTACTATTAAAAGCTGATTACAATCTTTACGAAGACTTTCATTTAGTTTCTAAAAGTTTTATTGATAAAACACATACATGTACTTTGCTTTGCAAAGTATGTGTGTGATTTGTTGATTATTTAAAAAATTAAACTTTGCTGATCAGCTCAATAAGCAATAATGCTACATTTATTACTGTCTTCCTGAAGTGATCCATTTGTGCTTCAATTGATTGATATTGATGAATATGTCATTTTTTTCTTGACTTTTGTCTTTGTCATCGTATTTACGTGTAGGCCTATACATTGATGAAGAAATGCTTCATTGGTCCTGTATCATAAGACATTTCCGAACTTTTATTTAAAGATACAATATATTATACATGTTTCCGTAAGTCTGTGTTAAACAATGTCAAAAAAAAGGTCAATAAAACATTGAGCATATCTCTATATATGTTACAGTAAACATAAAAGATGAATTCATGATAAATACTTATTTGATTTGAAACATACATGAATTCCAAATCTGGACTTTTCTGCATTCCATTCTGTTCAAAATAATATCAAGATAATCCTTGTAGAGCTGAAAGGGTGTTAAGGCAGTAGGAAGGTGTGTGCATCAACGCCCTTCTTGTCCTCAGCACTAATTCTGACCGCCACAGGGGGTATATGTGAGAGATAGACACATAGCCAAGTTTAACCAGTACCATATGTACAGCCCAGGTAAGTGTGACAAACCCTATGCCCTTTGACAAGGGCTGTCTGGGAGTGCGTTTATACACATACCCAGGAGGCGTTTATACCAAGGAGCTTCTATATTTCCGAAGATGAGCAGTTTGAAATAGACATTGTAAAATCACATTGACACATCATTTCCATGGGACTACATACAAGTATTGTTTGAAATGCCATATTTTTTACAGGCTCCAGAAAGTGCCAGTCTCATAGCCAAAGACTTGAGGTACCCAACAATCTGTAAGATTCATAAGTGCTTTAGGCTATGCCCATTCGCCTTCCATAATGAAGTTTTTTGTTGATATGCTTTTCAGCATATTTCCGGTATATGTTCTAGATCAGAGTTTCTCTGAAAATTTGTAAGGACACAACCACTTGTGAGAATGAACACACCTAGAGAAATACAATGTAGAAGACAGATGCAAAGAGGAGCCTTGGCTTGTTGACTTGATGTACCACAACATCACTTCCATTGACATGATAATTCTTTGCAGAGACTTGCAGAAATATGTCACGAACATGTTAAAGTTGAGAACAAAATCTGTGGAGATTTGTAGATAGGTGACGGATGGAGAAGGGAAGGTTGATGTACATTGCATGTCTCGATCACTTAAATTTTCTTGATGGGATTTGATGCATCTAGTGATGCTTGATGATTGTAAGAACATGAATGTCAACAGGTACTTTCACGCCAACTTGATTACAAAAGTACCTGATATTTTACCAATGTAGAGGCCAATTACTAAGATTTCCCTTAATGAACATATGTGCAAAAAGGGTACTTTTTCATAATTTACATTGATTCAACCTAGGTTGTGGGGGCTAGCAGTGTGAGACAAGAAAGAATTAGCATCCTTTGGTGACCCATAGGAATGCAAGAGTCTTTGTTGTGTGCTGATAACTACAGGAAGTAGTTCTTTTTTTTGGCAAATATGAATGTGCAAATTGTATTAAAGATCAGGTCTGCCCCAGCAAAAAATTTGATTTGAATGAAAAGAGAAAAATCAACCAAAAATAACACTGAAAATTGCATCAAAATCGGATGTAAAATAAGAAAGTTATGACATTTTAAAGTTTCGTTTATTTTTCACAAAACGGTGATATGAACAACTCGGTGATATGCAAATGAGAGAGTCAATGATGTCCATCACTCTCTATTTCTTTTGTTTTTTATTGTTTGAATAATACAATGTTTCAATTTTTACAGATTTGACAATAAGGACCAACTTATTTTAACCATAAACTATTATAATAATAGTAATTCCACATGTTCAGGGAGAAATAAAATTTAGTTTCACTTGACAAGGAGGAGAAATTAGAATATTTCATATTTCATGTAATAAAATACAAAAGAAATAGTGTGTGGGTGACGTCATCAGTCTGCCAATTTTCATATCGACTAGGATGTGCATATAACTGTTTTGTGAAATTAAACGAAACTTTCAAATGTCATAACTTTCTTATTTTATAACCGATTTTAATAAAATTTTCAGTGTTTTTCTTGTTGGATTTTTCTCCTTTTTTTCAAATAAACTTTTTGTTGGAGTGGACTTGTCCTTTAAAGGCATTTTGGTGAGGCCTTTTTTTCAAGAATATTTTTTGTGATTGGATTGGGTATGAATGCACCGAACATGAAAGTGTATCAATTTGGCTAGACTGATCTTCTTAATCTGTTCAGGGGTCAGAGGTCAACCCAAAGAAGTGCAGGAACATGGCAGGTTTATTTGAAAATTTCTCTTCCATTTGCTGCCATTTCGATCCGACTTGTCATTACGGAGTAAGCCCGCATTCAATTTGAGGCAATTACGAGGCAATTCTGCCAAAGCCTCTCCCTCTCTTGGTGGAGGGGAGGAAGGTGATCGGGTTGCCGGGAGAGGTGTGTGGCCGCAGAAAGATGCGTGGAATGGATGAGGGTGATGTCAAAATGAGTAGATTATGGGAGGTAGATTTGGACGGGGTTAATCTGTGGCAAATATGTACATTTCCTCCGTCATTCCTCTTTCTTCGGGGAGAGAAAATAAGGTGGTTTCAAACCGCCTCGATCACAAGAATCCCTATTAAATTACAAGAACTTTTTGGCTAAAAAATACCCATTAATTATTCCTGCATTCACACCGCCCCGAATCATATCCTTCGGTGTGAGTTCCTGAAGTTATGAGCGTGCTCAGTATGGTCTGATAAGCAAGCGAGGCACTAGATTCAAAATCACTAGCTCAGCAGCCACCCAAGGCGCCCGCGCCCAACAACACGCTGGGCTAAAAGTTACCGTAATATGCTTTCACATTGCTAATATTAACTGGTATTTTCTGATCGGGGTAAATTTCCCGATCAGAAAATACCCGGAACTGACGAACTTCGAGGCGGTCAGAAACCACCGAGAGTAAGATGTATACAGAGAGAATGAGAGGGGTGGGGATTTCCTGTTCAGATTGGATTACATTTAGTAAGTATTATCACTCAAAAATTTAATAGTAAACAAAAGGGAGAAATCCTGTCATAAAAAGTATATGTAAATTTGGGGATTTTGGCGTGATATTTATGACATTTTATTGGGTTAGGGTGGAAAATTGTACATAAATAATACATTTAAAATTCAAAATGCTGTACCCCACCCAATTTGTATGAAACTTTATTAAAAGTACAATGTTCAAAGGATATGGCCTACCTAAATACATGTATCACTAATCTTCTTTAGCTATTTCATAAACATGAAAGAATTCTAACAATCACTGTTCATGAAATTCTTCCAGCTAGTGTGAATGGGGTCACATTGATGCAATGGTAAATGAGTAAACGTTGATGATCTGCGCAACACAAGGGGAGTGTTTCATTGAGCATCTTGTCAATGAATCACCCGGACAAATCTACCCTCGGCCAATCAGAAGCAGGGATTTTAGTAGTTTGTAACAGATGTCGGTGAAAGAAATCACTGACCATTTGGCTCATGACACTAATATACATAATTTGCACTATTCTTTCCACGGCTCAGAGTCTGCGACGAAGCCCTGGAGGCAGCGTGAACAGTCGGGCAAGAAGTTTGTTGGAGACTGCCCCGCCAACTCTGAAACTGTATAGTGCCATCACAAACCTTGGAATTGCAATCTTTTGAAGTTGACCGGTAACTTGAAAGAGAAGCAAAGAGGGGGGGGGGTGTTGGCAGGAGACTTTCTCTCCCATGTTGAGAACTTACTCTTCTCTCCTATCCCGGTTCTTTAGCATACTTTGGTAACTTTCATGAATTAATTTTTGGCCCAAATATAATGCACATTTAATCTGAGAGTGTGAAAGACTTGTAAAACTGGATATGTTTGGACTTTCGACAATGTCTTGGGGTCTGTATTACAAGGATTTGTTTCCAAAGTACTAATAGCAACCAATCATAATCATTCCGTCATATCTGTAATCATTCACAAACCTTTGTGCTACTGGCATTGGTGATGTCAATGGATGTGGAACAAACATCCATTCCACCAGAAATTGATCTCTCGTATTACAGTATAAAAAGGGACATTTGATTTTGTTGCCCTGCATTTTCAGACAAATCTTTAGGAAAAAAATGCACATACTAATACCCCTTTCATAAACCCAATTAAAATGAATTAGGCGGCTAATAGCAGCATAATTTGGTCGTAAAATTGGAGGAGGACAAGAGTTATCCGCATTACTCTGATGCTGCTATTATCCGCATAATAGCGGCATCGGGATAAGATTTTGAGTTTATGAACGCATTTCCAAATAATGTGGATAATTGCCATGGTGCGGTCACAAGGCCAACACAACAGCATCGGAGGGGGCGTGTCCAGTTGTCATGGCGATTATCCGCCTTTTTCAGGACGGGCGCTCGTAAAAATAATGCGGCTTATTTTCAGAGTTTATGAACGCAATTTTTATTGAATTATCCGCATTACTCTTAGGCGGCTAATTGGAGGATAGGTTTATGAAAAGGGTATTAGATATGCGTAAATTCTACTTTGCAGCTGGCATGATCGTGGCCGATGGATCACCAGTTTACTGCTCAGAAATTTCTTTTAAAATTCTCTTTGTTAATGTAATAAAGTTAATGTCTAATTTTGTGTGTTCTGTGCATATATCAGTTTCAAGAAAGTACAACATTCTGTAAAACTGAAATATTTCAGATTGATTTGGGAAATGGCAGTTCTTGCATTTTTCTGATATTCAACCTTTTTGTATTATATTTGTTTTACTTTGCCTTGCATTTCTGTCATGATAGACAGGCAAAACAAGTAATTTGGTAGAAGTCAGAATTAGAAAGAATTGTGTCCGGTTCTGAGGGGGGTTTGACTGGTTGACCTTGGATGTGACCCCCATAATTATACAATTACATGGAATAATATCTACCAGAGAGGGAACGATGGAGAGGGGTCTAGATGGAGAATTGGTGCATTCTCTGTCATTGACCCAGAATGACTTGGTTAGGGAATGGGGGATGGAGGGAAGGTGAGAAGAGGGGAGAGGGAAGAAGAGGGGACTAGATGGAGAATTGGTGTATTATCTGTCAGTGACTAAGACAAAGGGAATGGAGGATGCATAGAATGTAAGAAGAGGATGGAGGAAAGAAGGGGTGGAGTGTGGGGGAAAGAGAGGGGACGAGTTGAAGAATTGGTGTATTCTCTCTCAGTGACCGAGAATTACTTGGTGAGGGAATAGAGGATGGAGGGAATATTAGAAAAGGAGAGAGGGAAGAAGGGGTGGAGGAAAGGAGAGGGGACTACTTGAAGAATTGGTGCATTCTCTGTCAGTGACCAAGAATGACTTTAGGTGATTTCAAACCGCCTCAATCATAAGAATCCCCGTTAAATTACGAAAAAAATTTCAAGCTAAAAAATACACATTAATTATTCCTGCATTCACACTGCCCCGAAACATAACCTTCGGGATAAGTTCCTGAAATTATGAGCATGCGCAGTATGGTCTGATAATCAGGCAAGGCGCGAGATTCAAAATCACTAGCTCAGCAGCCACCCACGGCTCCCGCGCCCAACTACACGCTGGGCTGAAAGTTCCTGTAAATTGCTTTCACATTACCAAAATACCTGCGACCTTGAAAAAATCTTCGCAAAAGTTCTTGTAATTTTGACAAGTACCTACTATTTAGAGAGTAATTTCTTTCTGGGAGATTATGCGTAATTTGCTTTCACATTGCCAATATTTCCTGGTATTTTCTGATCGGGGTAAATTTCCTAATCAGAAAATACCTGGAACTGACAAACTTCGAGGCGGTCTGAAACCACCTATTGTTAGGGAATGGACAATGGAGGGAAGGTGAGAAGAGGAGAGAGGGAAGAACGGGTGGAGCTAATGAAAGAAGAAAGGGAGGAGAGGGGACTAGATGAAAAATTGATGCATTCTTGGTCAGTCACCCAGAAAGGCCAGAATGGCTTGGTGAGGGAATGGAGGGTGAGGGAAGGTGAGAAGGAGAGAGATGAAAGGAGATAGAGGAAAGAGAGAAGGGACTAGATGGAGCATTGGTGTATTCTCTGTTTAAGTGACTTAGAATGACATGGTAAGGGAATGGAGGATGGAGGGAAGGTGAGGAGAGGAAAGGGAAAGGAGAGGGGACAAGATGGAGCATTCTCTGTCAGTGACCAAGAATGACTTGGTGAGGGAATGGAAGGCGGAGGAGAAGAGGATGGAGGGATGGTGAGGAGAGGAAAGGGAAAGGAGAGGGGACAAGATGGAGAATTTTCTGTCAGTGACCAAGAATGACTTGGTGAGGGAATGGAAGGCGGAGGAGAAGAGGATGGAGGGATGGTGAGGAGAGGAAAGGGAAAGGAGAGGGGACAAGATGGAGAATTTTCTGTCAGTGACCAAGAATGACTTGGTGAGGGAATGGAAGGTGGAGGGAAGGAGAGAAGAGGATGGAGGGATGGTGAGGAGAGGAAAGGGAAAGGAGAGGGGACAAGATGGAGAATTTTCTGTCGGTGACCAAGAATGACTTGGTGAGGGAATGGAAGGTGGAGGGAATGGAAGGTGGAGGGAAGGAGAGAAGAGGATGGAGGGATGGTGAGGAGAGGAAAGGGAAAGGAGAGGGGACAAGATGGAGCATTTTCTGTCGATTGGGTAAGGGGTGGAGGATGGAGGGATGTTGAGGAGAGGAAAGGGAAAGGAGAGGGGACAAGATGGAGCATTCTCTGTCAATGACCAAGAATGACTTGGTGAGAGGGAAGGTGGAGGGAAGGAGAGAAGAGGATGGAGGGATGGTGAGGAGAGGAAAGGGAAAGGAGAGGGGACAAGATGGAGAATTTTCTGTCGGTGACCAAGAATGACTTGGTGAGGGAATGGAAGGTGGAGGGAATGGAAGGTGGAGGGAAGGAGAGAAGAGGATGGAGGGATGGTGAGGAGAGGAAAAGGAGAGGGGACAAGATGGAGCATTTTCTGTCGATTGGGTAAGGGGTGGAGGATGGAGGGATGGTGAGGAGAGGAAAGGGAAAGGAGAGGGGACAAGATGGAGCATTCTCTGTCAGTGACCAAGAATGACTTGGTGAGGGAATGGAAGGCGGAGGAGAAGAGGATGGAGGGATGGTGAGGAGAGGAAAGGGAAAGGAGAGGGGACAAGATGGAGAATTTTCTGTCAGTGACCAAGAATGACTTGGTGAGGGAATGGAAGGTGGAGGGAAGGAGAGAAGAGGATGGAGGGATGGTGAGGAGAGGAAAGGGAAAGGAGAGGGGACAAGATGGAGAATTTTCTGTCGGTGACCAAGAATGACTTGGTGAGGGAATGGAAGGTGGAGGGAAGGAGAGAAGAGGATGGAGGGATGGTGAGGAGAGGAAAAGGAGAGGGGACAAGATTGAGCATTTTCTGTCGGTGACCAAGAATGACTTGGGCCCCTGTTACATCTGAGAGATTCCCTACCTCGGGCCGGCCCGGGGCCTACCTCGGGTCGGAAAGAAATCAGATGTAAACATCCCAAACCTACCTCGGGCCACCTTTTAGCGAACCTACCCGAGACCACATCCAGAGGTAGTCTCGGGTAGGTATCGGGCCGGCCCCGGTCCACCGATTCGTAGATGTAAACGCACACAAGCTTTCGAACCTATCTCGGTCCGTTCGCCAGCTGTCAAATTACGTCATAGCGCGCGCTATCCCCTCCCCAGCCCCGTCGTTCTTCGAATGTTTTTGCGGCATGCGACATGTGAATTGTGATTGATAAAGTCTTTGATTTGAGTGAAAAGAAGCATTTTAAACGTATCCTTTTCAAGTCGATCATATCTTCAACGACTGCTGGGATCATCAGCATTCTTTCAGAATCTCGGGTAACTTCAATTAGCGCACGCGAATTATTCGGAGCCTAGATCGAGAGCGCCTTTTAAAGGTGTCAGCAATCGGATGCCGCTCGAAACAGTACAGATAGGGCGATAGGGGAGGGAATGAACACTGTGATGTAAACAGACCACATTTCGGACTCGGTCCGTTCGCGAAGCTAATCCACCAATAATCCAGTCAAGGTTGCAAGTGGACTCGGTCGGGTCTCGGGTAGGAAACTTTCAGATGTAACAGGGGTCTTGGTGAGGGAATGGAAGGTGGAGGGAAGGAGAGAAGAGGATGGAGCAAAGGAGAGAAGAGGAAAGAGGGAAGGAGAGGGGACAATATGGAGCATAGATGCATTCTCTGTCGGTGACCAAGAATGACTTGGTGAGGGAATGGAGGATGGAGGGAAAGAGAGAAGGTGGGGAAAAAAGAGGAAAAGAACAATTAAAGAACAACATTATGAAGGTATTGATGGAAGAAAGAAAGCAGCATACATGGTAGGTTACAATTCATTTTTTTTTTAAAGAAAGAATAAAGGCAGAGAAAAGAATCTGCATAAAAAGGTAAGGAAGAAAGAAATATAAAGGGCGAAATGAGAAGGATGAAAGCCAGGATAAAGGCAGAAGGCATCAGAAGAAAAATGGAACACAGTAAAAATGCTGATCAATATTTTATCGCTGTTAATATATGAACTTGACAATAGTTGTGTAACATTTTTTTAATAACCATGCTTAATTTATTTAGATGTAAATATAAAAAATTAAACTTAATTGTTTTTTTCCAGATTTTAAACACTTAAATAACTACTGTTTCATATTTGATTTGATTTTATTTATTTCTACATTCCAATAACAAAAGTATGTACAAGTGTAATCATTTTTTCTCAGCATGACATAACAATAAGCAAATGACATAATGAATAACATATGCATAAATACATTCTAACAATCTAATTGAAATATATAATTTTTTAACTATTAAAACAAGTATATATATACATATATAGACATAATACATTTTGAAATGTGGGAGACCTCCATCTTAAGCTTAGAGTTTGAAATTGATAAAGGCCTCGAAAGGAAAGAGGAAGAAAAACCAGACATACAGTGCAGTATATGGTAAACAGCATTGAATGAAAAATTTAAACAGCGCTTTTACTGTGAAGAATGATGTATATTTGAAGACATACTGAATTGTGAAACAAATGGAGGACATTGCACAGAACTAAACAGATATGAAAATAGATACTTGAAGTAAAAGAAACGGAATGAAGCAAACCAAGAAAGTTGTGAAAAATGAAAGCATCGGGAGCTGGAAGGGGTTGGTCTCCATTTTTCTCCAGAGAAAAGACTAGCAGGAAAGAAGCGATTCCCATAACCTGCTGATAACCATCAGATCTCTTGAACATCTCTTGCAAAAAAAAATATAGGAATGAATCCTGCATGTCTACATGAAAAATGTATATTGGATTCAGTCCAATCTATAGAACTGGTCAACATTTTCAAAATTGTCTTGATTCTTGAGTGTTGGAAAGGCTTGTATTGTATTATTCATAAAATATATTTTCTAGTTTGCTGTATTTCTTAGTTTGTTTATATATTTTGTATAAATCATATTTCCATTTTAATGTATATTTAGTTTAATCCCATTTTTATTTTGTATGTTTGTGAGAATCATTTCCAACAAGCCATTTATGTGCTTTCTATCCATCCATCCATCCATAGATATTTGTATTATTATCTTGTTTGTTTTGATTGCATATGTATATGTACATGTATGAAATGCTTTTTATCTTCAAGTGGAAATGACTAAATGAAAATGGAATGAAAAATTGCTTGACAAGTTTGGCAGACTTCTGGTTGACAAAAATGTGAAAATGATGTACTATTAATTTCGTCACATTTTGACCTCACTGAGATGTTCTTAAAGGATTATTCTTTTTATATTATTCATTAATTTGATACAAATAACAAAAAAAGTGCATGGTATTTAAGTAGATTTTCAATCAGTGTTTGCATTGCTTAGGGATGCCAGTTTTCAGGTAAAAGCCTGAATTCAGGCTCTAGCAATTTATTTCAGGCCATAGTTTTAGCATTTTTGAGTACAAAATATAGTACTCTAGGTGATTTTCAGGCCCTCTGATCAATTCCAACTGGCATCCCTGATTGCTAATGTATTTTCTTTCAACTTTAAATAAACACAACTATGAACATTGACAAAAGACAAGTGGCAAACACTTAAGATTTTATGAATTTTTGAATAGTATTAAAATGATTTTTTTGGCGATGATTGCGGCATTCTTTGAGATTCTCAGAACAATTTTCATGGTATTTGAAGTCATTCAAATTAGCAATTGATAGTGCCAATTTTCACTCCTTTCTCCAAACTCTAATCGCGCCACCTTTTATGGATAACAATGACTTTGGTGAACTGGAATGAATCATGGGTGTGTTCAGGACTGATCATTGTATGGTAGAATTCACGTTTTGAAACATGAATAGTTAACAACAATATGCAGTGTTTGTTTTGGAAATGGGCTTCTCTTTCTCTCAAGTCACAATGGGAGAGCATTTACACATCTTGGATTATGTTTTGTACTACATTTGCAATGTGCATTTTTGAAACGTTCTTTCCTCCTAAAAAAACCCAACATAAACTCAACTCCTGGTCGGACCAAGATCAAAGGTGGTTGACTTGTCTGAAAGGTGACTAGTTTTTGTTTTTGTTCCCTTGACTCACAGTCAAAACAGGACTTTGTCCAAAGGTCTTTCTTTGGAAGGAGAAAACAGAGTCTGACTTGCATGGGAAAATAAGTACTTCTATTTCTACAAATGCATATACATGTATGATAATGATAATAGCAATGAATAAAAAAAAAATTGATGATAAAAACTATTTGACGAAATTACCCTGAAATGTTAATAACTGTATGCCTTTTTTTACCAAATTATATGATGGTGTATCTCCTAACACTATTATGGTTTGGATGATATGAAATATCTGTGTTTTAGAGGACTTTTGTTGTTTTTGTTGCAAATTTGCATGTCATTTTATTTTTGTCTTGACCCCGAACATAATGAAATAACTGCTTATATGTACATGTATATACCTTTTTTGGGGGGATGGGGATATAAAAACATGAAGGAAGAAGTGGAAAAAAATTAATGGTCAATATGTTTTTGTAAGAATAGAATGTTGGGAACAGTTATGAGATTCCCCAATTTACTCGTTAAATGACCCTTTACCATAACTTTTACAGACATTCTTTAAAAAAGCATATATATATGACAAGACATTTTGTAACGAGGAGTCAGTTGATTGCAAGACAAAAGTCATAACCAGGGACTCAGTTTTATAATTATGAGGGGAGCAATAAATTGCTCTCCTAGATCTTTTAAGGAGAGCGGTAGAGGAGCACTGCAAAAAGCTCTTCTTCAACATACAAGGGGAGCTTTTTGTCCAATTAACAAAACAGATGGAGGAAATGTATGTACTATAAAGTTACAATCAACAACCAAAGAAAGTATTTGTAATCGTTTTACAATGTTTTGTAATTAGATTGTGTTATCAAAACCTGTTTGAGTTGGGTTTTGACTTTGGCTTAAAGTTAAGTCACTGACAAATTTTTTTTTCAGGGGCTCCATTTTAAATTTTTTTGGCAAATTTTGGGGGCTACTTTTTGCATTTCGGGGGCTCTTTTTAAATGCTACTTTTTTGTATTTTGAGGAATACCTGTTCACTTATTAATGAATTATTACTTTTTGTTCAATATTGTATGATTTTTAAAGTTATTTTTCATGCTTAGAATCTTGGATGTGGGTGTGTGTGGGTGAGTGCGTGTGTGACTGTGAGTTGGACTTGGATATAAATGAATTCAATATCTAATTTCTACTCCATCTATTCCAGTACAATACCCTGTACTCAGCCATGTACATGTAATAAAGGCCCACATCCCCTAACTTTTCCTGAAGTTCTTTGAAAACGCAGATCTCCATGAAAATTTCATTTCTCTATTGGGGAGTCTAAATTCGGTGAGAATGTATTCATTAAGAACTTAAATATACATAACAATGAAGAAATCATCAAACTTTATTGGCAGTTTTGAATAATATTCATGAAATGTAAACTCTGAAACAGAAAATCACCATCATTGAGGCCTTTACTGAGTGAATTGTCCCCCAGAGCTCTGGCAGAGACAGAGCTCTAACTGGCTAGCTAGTAAAAGCGCCAATGCGTGAGCCTGCCGCCAGCCTTTTAAAATAGATGGAGCTTTGTTTGATGATTTATTGTCTGATATAATACCTCATCCCCTAAAAAAAGAAAATAAATGATTTTTTAGTTATAAGTAATAAATAAGGTAACTTATTTTGGAAGTTAATAAGCTGTTTTGAAAAGCAAAGCCGAATGACAACTCACCAATGCTAGGTTACAAGACTCAGGGATTTATTTTCTGTGTAATTTGAATTATTCAATCACAGAATTGTGATATCTGTAGGGAAAACATGTGCATTCGAAATCGCACATGGTGGTAGTCATAATGGACCCCTATACATGCAACTGTTTCCCGACCGTTGCATTGATTTTTTTTCCGTACTTGGTACCATGTGTATGGAAATACGTGGTACAGAAAAAATAACGCAACGTCGGAATTTGAAACTGCGCTACTCGCTATTTTTAAGGATTATTCATTACTTTGAGGGTTGGATTTTGGATGATTTTTAAATGGTAAGCGGAGCTCGAGCATATTGAATTGTTATCACTCGGCAATAAGCATGATTTTTGGTGATTTCGAGGGCGATTTTAGGCATTTCCGCGCAGGTCAACGATCGCGAGGCGCGCTATTAATCGCGCTACCTAAAATGGATTAAGGCGCGCATGTAGCGCGGGATCGCTCTCGCGCGCCTTAAAATCGAATCCCTGCATAACCAATTTACTACGGCGCTTTCAGAGTGAAGTTTTTAGAACAGATTTCTGAAGTTTGTTAACTACTTTTCAAGATGAAAAATATGTGGAGGGTTTAAAGGGGAATGAAACCTTTGGAACAAGTAGGCTTGCGTGTCGAAACAAAAAAAAATCAAAGAATAAGAAGAAAGAAAAGTTGTTCACAAGTTACATCACACATCTTTGACGCATTGCCAATTGGAGAATCTCCATAGCATTAGTAATTGCAATATTCAAATGCTCATAATTTTCTCATTATTTGTCCGATTTTTCTCAAACTTTTGTTGATCTGTTTCTTTGATTTTTCTGTTTTTACACAAGCTATCTTGTTCCAAAGGTTTCATTCTTCTTTATGATTTCCCAGAAGGTCTGTCAAATATGATATGATCTGCTTTTAGTCATTGGATATAATTTTTCGTACATTCTCAATTCTATAGACCCTTTGTCATGTGGGGGAACACACAATTTGATAGCATTGTTGCCAAAAGTCAGTCGCAACTTGACTTTTAACTAGTGAAATGCATGTATCACAGACTTGCGTTTGATTTGTTTTTAATTGTGTATGCGCATCATGATCTGCACATATTTTACACTCTGCGCGCTGAGGTCACAATGGATGAACTGGTGATTAATCAGGTATGAGCTGATTTTTCTCCTAATCTGCACTAACTGCAGTTCCGATGTGTTATTTCATGAATAAACTGAAATTATTCCATGGACCATTTTTTTTAAATTCCTCTACAATTTCAAAATACTTTTCTCTGTAGTGCTGCAAAGTATGGTGAATATGACCCAGAGTTTGAAAATGGTAGAGCGGTTTGGAATTTTTCCTCACATAGATAAAGCTTTTGGCACGTTAGAGTGCTGATAGTTTGATAACAAGCACACAAACCCATATTTTTTTATGTTTGCTCCTCTTAGGTATACCTTCCTCTACAACTTTGCAAAGTTTGGTGAAAATGGCATGGGTTTTGAAAGTGCAGCACATGGACCCCATATTTTTGATATTTAGATGCCTTCAGAAAATATTCCTCTACAAATCTGGAAAGTTTGGTGAAAATGGCATTGATTTTGAATGTTTGGGAGCGAAATGTGGAACCATTTGCATTTTAGACGGTATTATTAGACTTTTGCATGTTTTGGCGCATTTTAGGTGATTTCAAGCCAACTTGCAATATTTTGGACACTTATAGTTTAAAAACGAGCACATGGATCCCATATTTTTAATATTTAAATGCCTTCAGAAAATATTCCTCTACAAATCTGGAGAGTATGATGAAAATGACATGGATTTTGGATGTTTGGGATTGAAATATGGAACCATTTGCATTTTAGAGGATTTTAAGAGACTTTTGCATGTTTTCGGCACATTTTAGGCGATTTTCATGCCAACTCGCAACATTTTTGATACTCATAGTTAAAAAATGAGCACATGGACCCTATATTTTTAACTTCCCTACATCTTCCATATACATTCCTCTACAGTTTAGCCGAATTTGATGAAAATGACATGGATTTTGTAAAAAGTGCAGCTTACAAAATACTTTTTAATTTTAAAATAGATTCACGCCTTTGAAGATTTTTTTTCCGAGTTTTTGCACCATTCTTGCCAAATGAGGGCGCTGCTGACTCCAAATAGATATTTTTACCAATTAAAAGACTTTCTCTTACTTTGGTATACATTTTGTTATATCTTGATAATTTGATGAAGTTTGGTGCGGTATCCACTGAGTAAAGATGATGTCATTCGTGAGGTCTGAGAGTGGCATAATTCTCTTGATTGCGCAAGATTGCATATCATTCAAATACGGCGACTTTGAAGTCCCGTAGAAAAAAAATAAGCACATGAAAAGGTCTATATGTTTTTTTTTCATTTTCATAATGCATAGATACCAAAGTAACTCTGCAAAATTTGGTGAAAAGGACATGGACTTCATTTTAGCTATGGAACGTCCTTAAATCCTAACTGAAAGAACCACTTTACCACTATGCTTCCAGAATGAAATTTAAGGACAGAATTATGAAGTGTATAAACTACTTTTAAGATTGAAAATATGGCAAGACGCATATTAAGCATATCCTCATTTAACATTAATAGGTGTAGGTTTAAGATTTCCCCAAAGGTCTCAAATTTTATTACATGATCTGCTTTTTGTCACTTGATGTAATCTTTCATGCATTCTCAATTTATTGGTAAACCCTTTATCATTGATCGCGTTGTTGTCAAATATATACATGTGGATCGCATCTAAATGGAATTCATGTGGGGCCCTTTGCAGAAAGAGTTTAAAGTTTTTATTACTCAGAGAGGAAGTGAATTGGAGAACTAACATAAAGAAAGATAATACTTTCGCAAAGTGGACATAAAAGTGAAAGATTTTAGGTAGTGAACTGAACATTTTGTAAACCAAACTTTCTTACTTCAAATGTACATATTAATTGATTTATTTAGTCAGTTGTATTTTTATTCATTTATTTATTAATCTATTCATTCTTCCATCATATTGAAAAAAAATTTATCTTATTATTTTTATCAATATTATTGTTATTATTATTTATTTATTTATTCATTTCTATTTATTATTTTTTATTTTTATTGTATTATGATGATGATTATTTTTTTTTTGGGGGGGGGCAAGGGTGCCAGTCACTATATTTTGTATGATACATGTAGTATGGGAAACTGAAAAGTTATTTTTTTTTGCACAGTGGGGGGGGGGCAAGGGTGCCAGTCACTATATTTTGTATGATACATGTAGTATGGGAAACTGAAAGGTTATTTTTTTTTGGGGGGGGGTGGGCTCAGTATGCCAGTCACAATAATTTTGTATGATGAGGTATTTTCGATATATTTTATTTAAATTTTGATATGGAAAACTGCACAGTGATGATATAAAGAACATACAGATATTTAGAAAATACTTGTTGGCCATTAAAAAATCTAGAGGGTATGAATTACCTTGACCTGTCTTACTTTTTTTGTCAACCTTTTTTTATTCTTAAAAGACTACAAAATGCCTTTGCTATTAAAAACACCTGGACTAATTATCATTTTACATCCCTCATTGAGAAAGGAGTAATTATATAATGAATGCAAATTTTGATAAAAGATACCACTCTGTAGATCGTAAAATTTGATATGAATACATTGATGATTACCATTCAACGAATCAATGATGATCGTACATCAATTCATCATTTAAATTAGGTTCTAAAGGAAGGGGCTGGAAGGTCATTAATACATCCAAATTATAATCCTATTCATTTAAACCCACATTTCAGAATTAATTTTTTCTGGAATAAGATGGAAGAGGGGAAGGGGTCATAATTTGGGGCCTTGTCAGTCATTATAAATTATTTTTTATGGTGGTCAGTTTTGATGTGAAAAATTACTGTGGATAATGAGCCCTTACTAATCAGCTTTGACCATTTTATAATAAAGTACATTTTTATTTTTGTGATTGCTCTCCATATCCATTTTGATTTGATTGAATGTGGTATATCCTCATGAAATTAATTAAACAAGTCAAGATTACAGAGACCACACCCCTCCACTGCAAAAAAGGGAAAAGATAAGTTTAAAACTTGTTAGTTGGGTAAAATTAATGTAAATCTTTTTCTCTGACATATAATCTAAATACCAATCCTCAAAAACGCATTTATCAGATTTTCTTGAGTCAGCATACATATACATGTAGTCCTCTTTGATAATACATTTGTATTCAAAGGCCTGGTCCCAGTGGTAGATGGACACAAAACATGCGTAAAGGACACATGGATGAGCAAAATTTTGGAGGTGGCTTCATCCGTTTTCATATGCTCCAGAAATGGACAAAATGTGCGAAAATTTGTGAAAATGGAACAGAAAAGAACAGACGTATGAAACACATGCAATGAGTACACAATGGATGCATAGCATTTTCCAACAATAACATTTTTTTTAACGTTTCGCATCCTCTTTGCATCTGTATTAAATGCACTGAGGTCGGGTCTTTAATTAAGTCATTATTCAGAGCATTTCTCATGTGCTATTGAGACTAAAAAAGAACTATACCGATGTTTGAATTTCATCAGATTTGTTTTTTTTCCCTAAATTGGCAATTTAATACGGCCCTTCTCCTGGGTTGGAAATGCATTTCGTGTTCTGTACATTCTAGGTGAAGTTCACAAATTTGTGATCACAGTTGGTATGATTCTAGCATTTAAAAATTTTATTGAATGGTGATCTTCATGTGTATGTGTTTTTAGCAGAGGTATAATTGTGCTCAAAGGTTAGTGAACCCTGGTCGGCTGTGCAAATCCTCCACTCGAGTTAAGGGTCTGAATGTGCAGCCTACCCATGCCTTGTGTAATGGAGGCCCTCTCGCTCATTTGTATGTGCTAGTCTGTGCGTGCAGACACACTTATTGATCAAACTTTCAATCAGGGTCTGTGCCTGCAGACTAAAGTGAACCCCACCACAAAAATGCAGAGTTTTGAATGAAGATAACCATGCAACAATGGTCGAGGAGCCCAGAGAAACAAACTTTATTGACTGCGATATTTTATCACCTGACTCCACAATTAAATATCTAAAACATGGCAGAACTTGAACACCATATGTTCATTTTGGTAGGGTTCTCTAACTTTTGAGCGCCACTGTATTTAATAGTATTCATTGTAATATGGAATGTGAGAAATATACTTGTTATTTTGCATTCTTTGTGTCAGTATTTGATGTGTATAGCATATTATCAAGATTTATGTATGCAATGAAATGAAGTAAACATCCCATTCCTCGGGACACGCCCTGTTATCGTTGCTTCTGATAGTTATCTGTTTCCTGTGGAAAAAAATATCATCTGCCTATTTTAAATTTGTCCTAATTACACAAACATATATTCAGTCTGGCATCAATTTAGAATACCACCACAATGAAGCGCTTACCACAATGAATTCTCTCGACTAGTCCTAATCAATCTTGATTTCTATTTCTTCTCCGTCTCTCTCTCTCCTTACTAAATTTATTTGTATTTTCTTTCAAAAGATTGATTAATGTCATATTTTCAGAGGTCTCCGTCTGATAGTGAATTTGACTTTTGTATGTAGCTCATCCCTCACCCGTTTCCCTGGCAAAGACTGGCTTTTTAACCCAATGGAGAGAGAAATGCACAAATTATCGGCATTGTCCCTGCATATCTCTTTGACCGAGTATTGGCGTCTCTATTCATGGACCCCAAGGAAAAAACGCTGAATAGAGAGCGAGCCCTCGGTGGTTAAGAGTCAGCCATCGACAAGACGAAGAAGCCCGACTGATGAATCACCTATTCAGCGTAACCTCATTTCTCTTTTCACTCATCTTCAAAAAAGGTCCCTCCAGAAGCCCCCCATTGAAGTCACTCTTAAATATTTATCTAATATGACATTTTATAAGAGCATGCCATAAAGGGGGGTATTCAACTTTTAACCCTCCTGATCATGTTGACTGCACCTCTGTAACACTTCTGCAGTTTGCCTCATAGCTGAGACTGTTATAGGAATGGGTATTGCCTGGGACCTGTGCATTTATTGGGGCTTCCATTATTTCTCTCTCCCCCAACCTGTAGGTGGAAGAACAAAAAAGTGTCGTTTCCAGGCAGGTTGTTGCTGGTTGTCATTTATTGGTAAAACCCATTTGTAATCAGAGATCATCCCTGATATCTGGATATCAATTACTAATTTTTATGATTGTATTATTCATAAATCATGTGTTGATACATCTCACTAGTCTTTTTACTGAGGAAGAGAATGCCTTTAACTATCATTTTATTACCAGCTGCTTATGATAGTTATAATGTGAGTACTTAGTCCATGCAAAATAAAGTATTCTCCCAACCCTGTTTTCACAATCTATTGCCTGATACTAACATTTCAGTGAATGGGGATATTGGGGGTTCTATTTTTTATTTTCCAGCTGATCCAGGGCTCATCTGAGCATTTCAGGGGTGAGATCGCCTGAAGCCTGTGTTTTTTCCCCTTATTCAGTCTGGCATCAATTCAGAATACCACATTTGTATAGGATTACTTAATAGGTGGTTTCAGACCGCCTCGAAGTTCGCCAGTTCCAGGTATTCTCTGATCGGGAAATTTACCCCGATCAGAAAATACCAGGTATTTTGGTAATGTGAAAGCAAACTACGCGTAATCTTCCCGAAAGAAAATACCCGCTATATAGTAGGTACTTGGCGAAATTACAAGAACTTTCGTGGGGATTTTTCCAAGGTCGCAGGTATTTTGGCGATGTGAAAGCAAATTACGGGAACTTTTATCCCAGCGTGTCGTTGGGCGCGGCGGCGTGGGTGGCTGCTGGGCTAGTGATTTTGAATCTCCCGCCTTGCCTGCTTATCAGACCACACTGCGCATGCTCGTAACTTCGGGAACTTATCCCGAAGGATGTGTTTCGGGGCGGTGTGAATGCAGGAATAATTAACGGGTATATTTTAGCCTTAAAAAGTTCTCGTAATTTAACGGGGATTCTTGTGATCGAGGCGGTTTGAAACCGCCTATTATGTTCGTTTTGGGAGGGGGATATGTGCCCCCCCCCCCAATGATGAATTCCATACACCAGCTTGCAGGAAAGGGTCAGCACACCCCCTCCCTCCCCTTACATTGACACCTCAAGAAAACACACAGGTGCATGTATATTGTAATATTATTTAGTGGAAATTTTAGATTTGTAATTTTGCATACATACAGTGTAACATAGCTCTTTTCATTTGAAACTTTTATTTGAATGAAGAGAATAACTTGAAAGCAACCAAGTGAACCGGACTATTAACAATATGGTTATATGTTATTGTAAATAAAAAAAATTGTTCCAGTCCCTGAACTTAACTGTTTTTTTTTTTTTCGTTTTCGAAATAGGCATATTTTGCGTAGGCCCCTTTTCTATAGAATTTCAAAAACACCCTGCCACAATGATAGAGAATGATTTTTAGTTGGCTCATATAGGCCTATCCCTGGTATTGTGTAATCACCAATGCAGCTACAATTGATTGCAGTCCGATAATGCTTACAAAGGATTCATGTGAATGAATCCTACTCTTCCTATCCCTGTTGAAATTTAGTTAGAAATCTGGGTACAGTCATTTGTATTTGCCATGGTCACAGTCGGTTGATAGCCCCATACAGGGGGTCAATTGTCAGTCCATTAGATTCATTGCTTTTCAAACTTGTATAGCCCCATCATTGTTGAGTTTGGTACAGTCCTTCCACCCCACCTGTGCAATGCGCCAGCAGTGCCCACTTCCTTCTTTATAGAAATGCATGCATTTGTAATAATTTATCTGCAAGTAATGCACTAAGAGCTGCGTAAAGAAGCCATAGTTACTAGCAGGAGTGCTGACTGGTGCCTGGATTTTAGGGGGGGATGCTAGACAACCTCAGCATCATTTACATCATATTCTCAATCAAATTCAAGAGCTGAAACCTGATGTGCTAGGTCTTTGGTATTAAAAAAAAAGTTACACACCCACAGCACTCCATAACCTTTTGTTCTCTTCTTTTATTTTTTTTTCCACCTCTTTCATTTTCATTCACTATTCACTACAAATATGTTTTTTATCAAAACAATTAAGTTAGAATTAGTTCTATGTTCTCACATTTTCTTGTAATTATGCCCTTTGTAGAAGCAATTTTTTGTTTAATATCTTCACTGCAGTTAAAGTGTTTTTTTTTTCTTCTCTCTCTGAAATTGTCAATATTTGGGTTAAGTCTTGTCTTATAATCCAAGCAACTCATTTTGAAGCCATAAAAAAACATTTTTGAGGGTTAATATATATATTTATTAATTATAATTGGCATCCCTGTTTAATTCTCCTTGTGCGAAGCCGGCAAAGTATCAAAAGATTTGACATATATTTTGTCAATCTGAACATAATACAATGATCCTCAAGTATGTTGAGGTTTATGTGTCTATACAAAAGAATGAGATCCTCACTAATGGATGAGTAAACAAATTGAATAACTATTAGAACATAGATGTTCAAAAGTCTGCAGGCGTTATCAAGCTGACATCAAAAGTCATGGTAGGAATCAAATTTCCTGGGGAAAAAATGTTTGCAAGAATTCTGATCCTATTTCTGTTCATTTATTTCAGAAAAAAAAATGTTCTCATGATGTGCACCTGCCATGCTTATATGCATTCATTCAGGCACATTTTGAACATTTAATGTTAGAACTTTGGATTTGGTGCCTTCTGTACTTTAGAAATATGCATTTATATTTAACAAAAGAAAATAAAAAATTTTAATAACAAAAAAATTGAGGTAATTCTCGGGAATAGCGGGAAGGGAATGGGAAAGGGCAGGAAGAATCCCCCCTTCATTCTGAGAGTATTATGAACACTTTAATAGTGTGATGTACAAGTTGCATGTTTCATGTAAATTGTGTTATTCATAGTTCAAGAATGCCTAAAACAAAGAAACAGGGCTATTGGTTAATATTAAAAGTGGCATAAGACAATAGCAATGGGGCATCTTTCATGAAACTTCCTCCTCCATTTCTCTCACAAATTTGATCATGGCCAATAAAATGTTCTATTTCAGTAGCTTATAAAGTAATCTCCAATCATATATTATTGGTAGTGAGTTTTAAGGAACATGGACTGTGTGTATAAACATCACATTAAAGATAAATACCAGTTGTGGTAAAAACCTCAAAATGAGTTCGAACATACTCCAATAAAATGACCACTCAAGTGTTTGTATACATGCATATAAATAAAGAATATGTGTGAATTGGCTTTAGGAAAAAACGTAATTGCTGAGAAATGAGCAAAATAAGCATGGAATTCCATAAAATGTTGGGTATTTTTCAGAGCAATACACTGTCCCACATTTGCCCTTTTTGTGTTTATCATCGGAACTATCGGTTGTTCTTTCACAAACATTTGATTTCAATGAACCAGATCTATATCTATGGTAATATTTTAATTAATCTTGATTTTAAAGACTTTCACATGAAATAATTGTTTCAATTACTTTCTTTTACATTTAATGCCTGAATCTATAGATTTAGGCACTCCAATATTAGGCATGCAATCACAGCAATTCTCAATAAAAGGAGAAGACTTCTCCAAGATCCGAGATTGTAGTTGAGAGTTAAGAGGGGATTAGAGATCTCGGCTTTCCAAATGAGTTGGATTCGTAAAAGTGGGTGATAAAGAAAAGAAGAGAATTGTGGCAAATCAAGTGAATGGACCCCAAAACACGGTTGCAGCTATTAACATTCTATGACGGTCACCACTTTGTAGGTTTACCGCTTGAATATCTATTCTCTGTCTAATTGATTTGCAACCTTTAGAATGCAGTAAGAAAAGTTTTTAGGGTGCTATTGATAAAGGGGTCAACAGCCGTGGTGTACTGCCGCCGAGATTTTTAAAAAAGAAGATGTCAATTTATGGTTCTTAGCTCTAAAGGCCTTGACGTCTTTGGAAAATCGTGTTGCACAAGGATGAGTTTATGCTATGGGAGGTGTCATTTTGCAAAAGAGATTGCTCAATCTATTAGTGGTTTTTGCAAGCTGCATTGACCGATTATGCTATTTTGGATAGAGATTATCAATATGCCAGTGAACCGTTGAATAATTTGAAAGATTTGCGAATAATGGGAACGTGAAGTGTGTGGTCCACCCAATCAATGCCTTTATTTCAGGTGAAGACCCGTTTAATGCCATACTTTTTTTTTAGTGGCTTACAGTTTTACATGAGCATAGTAATGAGGTCATTAACATTTGTTATCCTCACAAATAAAAGAAGATTTAATGATGTAGTATTGTGATTGATAGATATCAGAAAATATAATACTTGTTTGTTTAAAATACAGTATGAGCTTTATAATAGGAAGTGATTCAGAAATCTGATTTTTTTGCCCCATAATATGATCTAAAGTATGAAGGTTTTGTTTTAGATTTCAGAGCAGTGGTGTCTGTGCAACATGACAAAATGATACACAAAAGACGTTGTTTTTTTTTTTGAAATAATTTATTAACATTTTGATCAAACTTTTTATTCATTCCTATCTCTCCCTCCTCCTCCTCCTTCTTCTCTTCCTCCCTTTGTCCTCCTCCTTCTTCTCCACCTTCTCTTCCTCCTCCTTCCCCTCCTTCTTCTCCTCCTCCTTATTCTCCTCCACCTCCTTCTCCTTCTTCTCCTCCTTCTCCTCTCCTCCTCCTCCTCCTCTACCTCCTCTTCCTCCTCCTTCCCATCCTCCTTCTCCTCCTCCTCCTTCTCCTCCTACATTTCCTCCTCCTACATTTCCTCCTCTTTCTCATTCTGCCTTTCCTTCTCTATCTATATCTTTGTCTCTTTTTCGTTTTCTTTGTCTTTTTCCTTCTAGGAATCTGATATGTGTCGTTTTCTACTCATAGCTGGGAAACCATTGAATGAACCCGTAGAAAGAGAAGGTAAGATTTATTAAGTTTTCTGCCTGGAAACTGTTTCATGAAGGTGTTTGCAAAGTTACAAACAGCATTATGAAACAACAGAAATATGGCAACCGTTACTTCATTCCATGACAAGTTCACCCAACAAAAAGTTGATTTGAATGAAAAGAGAAAAATCCAACAAGCATGAAAATTTCATCAAAATCTTATGTAAAATAAGAAAGTTATGACATTTTTCGCTTAATTTCATTGAAACAGTTATATGCACATCGTGGTTGGTATGCAAAGGAGGGATCTGATGACATCACTCACTCACTTTTTCTTTTGTATGTTATTATATGAAATATGAAATATTTTTATTTTCTCCTGATTGTCCTGTGAAACAAAATTTTATTTCTCCCTGAACATGTGGATTTACCATTGTTAAACATTTTATGGTTCAGTCATCTTGGTCCTTATTTTCAAATATGTAAAAATTGAAACATTGTATATTTCAAACAATAAAATACAAAAGAAATAGTGAGTGACGGATATCATCGATTCTCTCATTTGCATGTGACTAAATTGTGCATATAAGTATTTTGTGAGAAATAACCGAAACTTCAAAATGTCCTAACTTTCTTACTTTACATCCAATTTGATGCTATTTTCAGCATTGTTTGTTTGATTTTTCTCTATTGATTCAGATCAACATTCATCTGAGGTGGACTTGACCTTAAAGTATTTTAGTCACATTATTGAAATTGAAACATTCAGATGTTGATAACACATACAACGCATTTATAGTGTGAAGTATAATTTCGTCAACAGTAGAAAAAATAATGTCTTGTCTTGCCCATCCCCATGTGATATTTATTTTGTAAATACTTTGTTTTGTTTTGTTAAGTTGAGTTTTTTTTATGAGAAACAAAAAATAAAAAAAAGTGTAAATGTATTATACCAGATAATATACAGTATAAAACAGAAATACACACAGACACATTTTTTAGAGGTGCCATTCATTTGAGCCTTATTTTTATTTGCATAATCTTACTATCCTTGAGAGAAATTTTTAACCAGCCGTGCTACAACCTCAGCTTACCATTCCAGCTATTTTATTTTTGAGCTACATTGTCAGTCATTGAAGATCATTGATGATACCCAACCATTATTTTGCAACAAACGAAAGGCAAAAGAACGGTCAGTTAATTTGACATTTTAACTGACACGATTGCAAGGATTTTGATGACATCATACGCAACCAAGAAATCAAACATGCCTTATTGTTGTAGGAATTCTTTGATCCTTATCTCTCTGTAGATCAACATCAAGATTATATATAGGCACCAGTGCTTTCTTGGTCATTGGGTGGAGTAATTTCATGCAACTATCAGATATTACCCAAAACCACACATTCTTATTTTTAAATAAATTTACACTCTCAGTAGATATTGGCATTGATAAGAAGAGGGTGTAAAAAATAGTCACTATCCAAGTCCTTTGTAAGCGGATATGGTCATAATTATCATTATTATTGTTATTATTATTGTTCTCATTATTATTGTATTTGTTATTCTTATTATTACCATTCATCGATGTGTAATGCAAAATTACTATATGAATTATACAGTTCTCTATAAAGATAAAGTAATGATTTGATTTTCATAGTGAATGAGAATTAAATTCAAAGATTAGAAACCTACTCGTGTATCGTACCTGCCATTGCAGGGGAAAAGTACCCAGGGCTCGAGTAATTTCACCCCCCCCCCCCATCCCGAATTTCTCAAAAGAGCCCCGAAAATCCCCCATTCAGTGCAAAGTTAAAGCTTATCCAATGTAGCAGAAGGTTGTTTAAAGGAAGTCCCCTTTTTTGCTGTTGAAAATGCACTTAATAGAATGCAGATTTGTTTTTAGATTTCTTACAAAAAAGTGCGTTAAGAGAGAATTTGAATAATGATTTAATGTCCTTGTTGCTCTGAATATATATATATATCTACCCTGAACTTGGCTTTAGCAGTTCAAGGATAATATTTGTAATTGCATTATAATTCTCCCCAAACTAAAAGCAAGGTGAATTTGTTCCCACATATCAATGTTTGTTTTCTCTTATCAGTTGCGATCTTGAGAATTACATTTTCCTTAAATTTCAATCAGTCTGTGATTTCCATCCTTCAACTTGGGTAATACATCACTGCTTTATAGGCCTATGTATTTCATGGCTATTTATTGTGTTGTAATTTTTGCTGCACTTCTTTGATTCTTAACAAATTCCTATAGGATTACAATTACAGTTTTGTTCAAGTCCCCTTGCGAATGGTAAAATGAGGAGAGGATTTAAGCCAAAAAACTTCATACATAACTGATTAATTTGAAAGAGTCATCAAACACTGAAATGTGATATATAAGTTATAAATTTGTATAAGACTCCAAAAACATACCATGTAGTACTACTGCATGTATTTAGGTCACTAACAGATACATTAATATCTTTTCTGAATTGAGGATGATTGATAACACTTGTTATTCTATAGGCATGACTTAAATGCGTGGAAATATCTGCCTTGGGCTTATTTCAATATGACATAATTTTCGTGAGTTCATGGGCTGAATTTGTTGCATGAAACACACATTCTAAAAGAAAATGAATGATTGTGACTGCTGTTTAAAGGACAAGTCCACCCCAACAAAAACTTGATTTGAATAAAAAGAGAAAAATTCAACAAGCATAACACTGAAAATTTCATCAAAATCGGGTGTAAAATAAGAAAGTTATGGCATTTTAAAGTTTCGCTTATTTTCAACAAAATAGTTATATGAACGAGCCAGTTACATCCAAATGAGAGAGTTGATGACATCACTCACTCACTATTTCTTTTGTATTTTATTATATGAAATATGAAATATTTTTATTTTCTCGTCATTGTCATGTGAAATGAAGTTTCCTCCCTGAACACGTGGAATTCCATTATTTTAACATTTTGTGCTTCAGGCAAGGAGGTCCTAATCGTCAAATTCGTAAAAATTGAAATATTGTATAATTCAAACAATAAAAATCAAAAGAAATAGTGAGTGAGTGACATCATCGACTCTCTCATTTGGATATAACTGGCTCGTTCATATAACTATTTTGTTGAAAATAAGCGAAACTTTGAAATGTCATAACTTTCTTATTTTACATCCGATTTTGATGAAATTTTCAGCATTGTGCTTGTCTGATTTTTCTCTATTGATTCAAATCAACATTTTTCTGAGGTGGACTTGACCTTTAAAGCTTAACTACACTGGTTTTGATAAGACCTAAAAGGATTGACTACATTTTTAAAAGTTTTTTTATAGCTTTCAGCGAATAGCAAGAAAAAAGGAAAATCTCTAGTACAGTATCATCTAACATGCCAATTTTACAGAAGTGTGCTGAACATTGGTGGTCTGTTTTTGTAAAAATTCAAATAATCAAATTTTTTTGTTTTCTTTAAAAAGTATGGAATATGAAAGTTGAATGACAAGTATGGATAATTATATAATATTGACTGGCCTTGAGGGGAACATCAAATATATTGCCAGCAAATGAATCATATTGGCCCGAGTCTTTAGACGAGGGCAATATGGGTCATTTAAGGGCAATATATTTGATGTTCCCGAAAGAAGAGCCAGTCAATATTTTATTATCATCCAAATCAGATATCTAGAGCAAAAATCATGATAATGGGGATATTTCTTTTAAAAATAGAGTTCTGTTGTGTCATGTTAATATCGGTCTAGGCTCTGCACTTTACCATTATGACGTACTTGCAAGCGCTCGGATTCAGCGTTGTCTTTATTATGACGTATATTGTTGGTGGGCGGATCCTTATGAAGCGTATCTCTTTATACACATCCACAAATTCCCGGATGTGAGACCAGGGAAAATACAAAGGTATATTTTGCTTCGTCTCTGCATGCAAAGTAAATACGCGCACTGAGACCGAGGAAAATACAAACAATATACCTACCCTTCCCGATATTCAGAAAATGTAGGGCAATACGGTTTTGTAAATGACCAGCTCAGATGTCTGATACGGGTGATAATGGTATAGATTACACCTTTAAAGTTGAATGCTAGTGTGGATAATGGTATACAGATAGTTAATGTCTTTAGAGGATCTAGCAAAAACTGTAGGTAATGAAGAGATATAGAATAGTAACTCTTTTCCCCGAAACCAACTCTCAATTAATTTACTATACCCGAGGATTGCTTGGGATTGGGAAATAAACTAAATCGTGGCAAAAGTCATTTTTTCCACTCTCAGATTTTGTAGTGGAAACTATGCCTTTAAGATGTTTTGTAGAAGTCAAATGCAATCCAACAAACTTAATGTAAGGGATATGATATGAAATATGCCTTTAAAGTTGAATGTCATTGGATAATGTCATAGATAATGTATTGTCAGGTAAGTGGATGCAATGGATTTGGAAAGAGTTAATGAGAGGGCTGCATATTCCTGAAGTAACTAATCATTGTATAGGGTGCTCCAGCAAAATGAGAAAGCAATACCTGTACACATTATCCCCATAACTATAATCTAAGCAACTTAAAAAGTCTTGGTGTATCCAGACTGCCTCTGAAGTTCGTCAGTTCCAGGTATTCTCTGATCGGGAAATCTCCCCTGATCTACCCCGATCAGAAAATACCAGGTAATTTTGGCCGTGTGAAAGAAAATTACGTGTATTATCCCTGAAAGAAGATATGTGCTTAATAGTAGGTACATAATTACAAGAACTTTCGTGGGGATTTTTCCAAGGTCGCCGGTATTTTGGCAGTGTGAAAGCAAATTACAAAAACTTTCTAAGACAGTGTGTAGTTTGGAGCAGGCGCTGTGGTTGGCTGCTGAGCTAGCCATTCTGAATCTCACTTATTGGACCATCCTGCACATGCTCATATTTTTGGGAACTTTAAAAGGGTGTCCTTCCGGTTGGTATGAATATGGAAAATAATTATCGGGAATTTTAAGGCCTCTGGGGATCGAGGCGGTCTGAACTCTGAATACGTTCTAATGGTATTTGCCTTTTCTGGGCCCTGCAACAGAATTCTTAGTCGATCATAAGCTGGATTTGTATGTCTGATTGTATTGACAAGTGTGTGTGTGTGTGTGATTGATCTTAGAAATCAGCACTAATGATCAACTGCCAAGTTAAAGGATACAGAGCCCTGACGATAGAATTAAAAAAACTTGAAACACAAATGCACAAAAAAAATCACAAAATGTTGATTTGCTATCTAACACAGTGTATACGCCTTCCAAATGTCAAAGGCACGTGACGAGGACCCCCCCCCCCTTCCAATGAGAACACCTTATCAAATTTTCCGATGATGTCACTTTAGCATACAGTTTCTAGATTACAAATTATGGCAATTCTTTACTTCAGATTTATTAGAATCTTTCACACCTTGTTACAAAACAGGGTGCTTAAGACCCCTATTCTACACATTTTTCCTTGAACACCCTATATTATGACATATATTTAGAAGGTCCCAGTTAGTGAATACATGTAGGCTTACAACTTAATACAACAATACGGCAGTTTCAAGTTATCGCATTGTTTGCTTTTGTACAATTACAATTGATTTGAATTCATGGTAGGTAGCCTAGATTGAGCCCTTGAGAACGCCAAGTTTTTTTCTAGAACATCCTATACCATGGTGCCGCTCTGGCTAGTCCATGAGACAAGCCAATATGTGAAATAGATTGATGCCGTGTCATCATCATCATGGTGAAATAGGTTATACCATTGTTACTCTTGCTCCCCTATGACAAAGGGGTTTCCTAACATGCCTGTTTTACCTCTCGATCTCTGGACTAATCCTCTGTTAAGTATTTTTGGTTCCATTTTGAGACTGCGCTAGAATAGTCCGCTTCAAAATAGTCTTCATTGTGCAGTAAAACGCATGTTCAGTAATTCACAGCACATAAGCGCTTCTATTGCGAGGAGCCTCTCTCTCTCTTTCTATATTCTCTTGTCTCCCTTGTGTCTTTCTGTTTCTCACTATCTCTTTGACGCGTTGCATCATTAATTTTGGCCGACAAGTTGTCAGACCTGACAACTTCACCTGATTTTTGATTGGCTGAGAAGCACTGTCTCTATGGTAAATGTGAGATACTAAAATGGAACTTGGACAAAATGTCTCTCAAGTTCTTTTATGAAACGCTCCTCTTTTTTTATAATAATAGTATAATGATGATAATATTATTGATGGTGATGATGATTGTGGTGATGATGATAATGGTGATGATGATGGTGATGATGATATTGATGATGATGATATTGATGATGATTATAATGATGATGGTGATAATGATGATGGTGATGATGATGATGATGATGATGATTATAATGATGATGGTGATGATGATGATGATGATGTAAGTAATGGCTTCTTAATCTGAGATACACTTTTAATAATTGTGATCTATTTTCAACTGCAAATTGTGTCAGTTAGCCGAATGTTGCTTCAAAAACTGTACTAAAAATATATATCAAGATATAGCTTTCTGAAGCACACCTCAGAAAGCCAAACCAATTAATAATTTGGATTGATCTCGGCACACCTTTCAAGCATTCCCACTGACTCAGTTGAGGCCCAACAAGAAGTCATTAGCTTCCACTATGACACAGCTCTTAATTATTTCTTGTCACTTCATTTCTGCTTCATTAGTGACACTACTTGATGGCCTCTTTGGAGGATGACACATCTAATGATACAGGCATATTGAACAATTCCGGGCTGGTTGAATGCCGCTGGTAGCCATTACCTATGAAGGCATCAGAGAAATTTATAGAAAACCTACTGAATATATGAAAATTCAAAGGAGCGCACACACACTCTCATGAATAAAACCAAAATATGACATAAAACCCTCTGTCCTCTGATCTGCAGACACAAACAATCACATTTTCTTCAGTAGCCAGGATGCTGCAGTAGTAGTAGTATAAGGAGTAATAGTAGTAGTAGTAGTAGTAGTAGTAGTAGTAGAAGTAGTACATGTAGTAGTAGTAGTAGTAGTAGTAGTAATAGTAGTAGCAGTAGTAGTAGTAGTAGTAGTAGTAGAAGTAGTAGTAGTAGTAGTAGTAGTAGTAGTAGTAGTAGTAGTAGTAGTAGTAGTAGTAGTAGTAGTAGTAGTAGTAGTAGTAGTAGTAGTAGTAGTAGTAGTAGTAGTAGTAGTAGTAGTAGTAGTAGTAGTAGTAGTAGTAGTAGTAGTAGTAGTAGTAGTAGTAGTAGTAGTAGTAGTAGTAGTAGTAGTAGTAGTAGTAGTAGTAGTAGTAGTAGTAGTAGTAGTAGTAGTAGTAGTAGTAGTAGTAGTAGTAGTAGTAGTAGTAGTAGTAGTAGCATTAGCAGTAGTAGCATTAGCAGTAGTAGTAGTCTCAGCAGCAACAGTGGCAGAAATTGAGGTTTGAAAACCATGGTAAATAGTTTATTTTACCAGTGGACATTTATATCAAAAACCTGTCAAAAGCTTTGGTAATGGGTCAGTAAGTGAACTTATATTTAAGTATCATCGAAGATTGTGGTATCAACATTGAAATCTCAACCAAGGTTAAGTTTTGGAAATGTTATAACTTTGACATTAAATAGACTTATTGCATGAAACTTGGACATAATGGTAATCAAGTATCATTGATCATTTTGCACAAGTCTCAAGTTAAAAGGTCATTTTATAGTGTTTATAAACTTAGTATTTTATTATCATGTACATGTATGAAGAGTGTTTTTGTTCATCTTGGTTAATTTCAAAGTCACTGAATTAGTCATTCTATTAGTTTTTTAAAGGGGACCAATTGTTGATGACACAAATTTCATGGAGTCGGCCAAGTTTTGTGCAAAACGACAATGGTGGTGTTGCAAGCCTGAATAGCAAAACTAAGACCCGTTTCTTTGGCCATGTTTTCATTTATACATTCTTGGGTAATATGCCAGAGATAGTTAATTAGGTTTTAGTGTCTGTGTCAAAGATGAGAACTGAGAAGAAAAGAGAAGAGAGAGAGCAGATCATTTGGAAGTCAATGTTCCATGAAATGATGAGAAAATTCACTCATCATTCTCATAAATAATAGATCAAAGGGAATTGGATGGGGTGTGCAAAGTTCAAGGTAAAACAGGTTTACACTTTGGTCTTTCTATAAGAATAGATAGTAAGGTTGATAACACTTCCCCAGCCCAATTGGTTTTGTAATGATTTTTTTATTTACAGAAATTTCACTTATAGTCGTGGGAGAGTTGTCAATGTTGAAACTATTGGCGCTTTATAATACCCCTTTCAAACTGGCCTCTTCATTTTTCCCCGGCGAACTTCTCCGGCACGCATTCCTCACTTCCTTGGCAAAGAAAAAATGTACCCTTTTGCACAATAATAATAATAATAACGTTTTATTTACCCAGGGTAGCCACTTCAATCATAAGACTGCTCTTCCAGCGGGTCCTGCATAATATAATATGTTATTATTACCCTTCTCCAGTCTAAATGCTTAGCGCCAAGCAAGAAGGCAGAAGGTCCCATTTTTGTAAGTCTTTGGTATGACTCGGCCGGGGATCGAACCCACGACCTCCCGTCCATGAGGTGGATGCTCTACCACTGAGCCAACATGCACTGACATCTCTTCCCCGGCGAAAGTCGACGGGTGATTTGCTTGGGCGGAAGTAAGTGCAAATGAAAGCATGCGCTTTTTTTAATTTGAATTTTAATCGTTTACTTTCCTTATTAATTGCAGATACCTAATTAATTTTATCAGTGAAGTTTTGGAGATGAGGGCTGGTAAACACTTCTCAGCAGCTGCTGCTGATCAGCTCACTTGGCATGTCCATGCAGAATTAGAACAAATGAAAAGAAAATTGTAAACATTGTTTCTTACCGAAAACAAAAAGGTTTTGAAAAAAATTACAACATATTCTAGAAATATTAGAAGCAAAACAAAAAAATAAAAGTATTTTGATATTTTAAGTGCATTTTCAGCATATAAAAACAACACTTTTCTAATAAATATCGTTAGTGAAAAAACAAACTGTATGTTCGAGGGTATGGATTGATCGAATTGCTCATAAAGCGTGGCCTTCTACATTTAGCCACGGAAATAATAGCTAGCTGGTGCATGGAATCTCAGTTAGGGGATTTTTGGGAGGGAAAAATGACCTCTGACGTCATTAAACAGGAGAAGTTCTTCGGTTTGCTTTCATACTGGCTGTTTCACCGGTGAATTTCTCCGGGAAAACAGTTTCACTGGCGAAGTTCTCCTGTGTACGTTTCATACTGGACACTTTCCCCTTCGCCGGGGAAAAGCGCAATATGAAAGGGGTAGTCACATTTGTAATATTTATTTAAATATTTTGTCTGCTGAAATGAAAATTGCAAGTACATAGGCCTATGTACTGAAATTAAATGTAAATTTCAAATGTTGGGTTTCGGTAGTATATGATCAAAATTGATTTAGAAATGGCTAAAATATCAAAAAGACCCCGGAGAGGGAGGGGGAGCTACTGCTTTTACAAAATGGATACTGTACTAGTACTTTAACACAAAAGCATGTAAAACAATGTGTTTTTCATTGCCAGGGGCCCATAACACCAAACTTGGCAACAATTTCATTGACTACAATGTACAATCAATTGTTAAAATCAAGTGTAGGATTAATCGCTAACCTTTGCATCACAGGACCCAGGTGATTCAGTTTTAAAAAAAATTCAACTGTCCATTGTTTTTTTTTTTCATTTCATATTCTGTTCATTGAATTTATATGTTTTCTCTGAAATTGCCCTTTCACTGTAATTTTTTGTTATTTGGGCAATGGAGCACAAAGATTATCTCACATTTTATTATTCGCAATATAGTTTTCCAAAGCTTCCTAAAAAAAATGCATTGATAGAACTATAAAAAAAAGAAGTGGGTCAGCACAAGGAGTTTCCAGCACTTCTTGGTCAGCCTAGGACTAGTCTGAATGGATTTTGTTCCATTATTTTGGGTGGTCTTGCCGATAGTTAACAAAAAGTGTGATTTGCCTTAAAAGGTAGGCATGAATGAATATACCCCTCATAAATTTTCATTCAAAACTTATTTACAATGAAATATATGGGAAATATAACCCCGTATTAAAAAAATTGATTTCTCAATACTACAGCACTATAACATACCGTCAATTAGAAAATTATATTCATTTATCCTTGATGATTGTAGTGTTACTTGAATTTACAAGCATGCAGTAGTCTTATCTTATCAGATGATTCTTGAGCCAATTACACTAGTATTACTGTTTGAATCAATTTGAAATGATTAGAATCTTATCTGATTTTTAAACTATACCCAAAGAGAGAAGGATGCAGATTTTATCTATCATTTTTGTAGGTTCGGTGTAATTAGCTCTGTTAAATTATGAGAACTTCTTCAGGCAAAAAAATACATACTGATTATTTTTGCATTCACACCGCCCCAAACATACTCTTTGGGATATGTTCCTGAAGTTGTAAGCATATGCAGTATGGTCTGATAGGGAAGCAAGACGCGAGATTCAAAACCGCTAGCTCAACAGCCACCAACGGCGCCTGTGCCCAACTACACGCTGGGCTAAAAGTTCCCGTAAATTGCTTTCACACCGCCAAAATACCTGCGACCTTGGAAAAATCCCCGGCGAATGTTCTCGTAATTTTGACAAGTACCTACTATTTAGTGGGTATTTTCTGATCGGGGTAGATCAGGGCGAATTTCCGGATCAGAAAATACCTGGAACTAACAAACTTTGAGTTGGTCTGAAACCACCTTGTGTGAATGCATTGTATGTCGAACCCTGTTATCACTGTATCAAGATTTTTGTTTGGTATTATGAGCAAAAGAATAAAAGTTGTGGATTTCAAATTGGTCAATAAAATGTCTGAATGAAAGGGTGTACATATAATGATAGTAATCTAATGACTTTGACCTCAGAAACATTGGCAAGTCTTCGACTGCTTGCCCTGTGTACAAATGCATATAATTATATTAAGAATAGTCAGTAACCGTGGTATTATTTGTTTTTTTTTTTTCAATATCAGTATCATCACCAACATGCACATACATCAAAGTAACAAGTATTCATTTCGGCTGAAACCATCTTGTTAGACAAAAAAGGACAACTTAAATTTTATTAACTACTTAAATGTTCATGAAAAAAAAACCTGGAAATGCTTGTAGATTTTTCAGAGTGATTATTTCTTCCTCTTGAAAATACACAATAGTGAACTCGGGAGAGGGCCTATAGCTGATGCTGTGCCAGAAAAAAGAGCAAGCATTGTCCTGTTCAGGATCTGTGCCCCGTCTTAGTAGAGTTAGGAACGATCCAATCAATTGTAACTCTATGGAAATCCATCAGTGTCATAATTTCTTCTACAGGAAATTTGTATAATGTCCTTTGTAAAGAAAGGAGAACACACCAAATTGTTAAGAAATCGATGAATTTATGAAAATACATTCGTATCTAAAAAATTTTTTTGAACAAACATTAATTTTATATGTTGACGTTGCTGGCTGTCCATACTTGCGATTGATCGGATCAATCTCAACTCTTTGTTAGACGGGCCCAGATCTTGTCTGGGCCGATTGAAATTAGGTTCCAAATAGGTCTTTTGATTGGTTTAAATCAAGATGTGGTTGTTTTATGGAGTTGTGATTGATTGCAATTCTATCTGTAACTGACCCCCCCCCCCCCCCCCAGTTCAGGAAAGTTAATGTGAATGGGGTCTTACTTGTTGGTTCATAACACAAAACACTTTCTTTTCTCTTCAGATGAACTGAAATAAGTAAAGTTTAGGTTATGAAAGGGGCAAATCTTCAAGTTTTCGGTCTGTGAGAGGAGATCACACAGAGAATTTAATAATAGCTTTTCATTGGACCGTACACCATCACAAAAATAGAAAGTTAAACAAGCTCCTTGGTTAAAATCAATTTAGCATCACAGGTTTTACTACTTCAGTCACTTCAAACACAAAACACCATCTTGTTTTGTCTTCTCAGAAAACTATTGATTGCCATCCTGCCTTTATGAACTTGCACTATTAGCCCATTTCTCTTCTTTTCTCTGGTTTAATTAAGTTTGGATTACTTTAATTCCTTTCATTGCTAATCTTTTTGTTGGTGTATTGTTTGGGAATTAGAAGGTGATAGGATGCACTTCAAAGGGAAGGGTGTCCATTGAAACTCTATTAGTGGAACTAAAGGCTTTGGTATTATTTTTTTGTACTCAAATTGCCTCTCCAAATTGCCCACCCCTGTCCTTTTCCCAAGGAGCTCACTTTCAATATTTTATTGAAAATAGGATTTTCACAGAAGGGATTTATTAAGGTGGTTATTTACACATGAGTCCATAAAAGTGTTTGAATAATAGTACCCTATTTAGAATTCAATTCAAGTTTGTATTTTTTGACAGAAAAAACATTGAGTGTCAAAACATATTTTTATAGTTTATGCAACAATCATACGGAAACTAAAGCAGATTAGATTGGTTAATTCATGCAAATTATATCAAAATGATGAATTAAGTTTTTCAAATATATTTTTACATGTGTATTCATGAATTTATTCCTGAATGAAAATTGCGATTGATCCGATCTATCCCAACTGTGTGGAAAGCCAGCAACATCAACATTTAAAATAATCCTTTGTTCAAAATATTTTCTAGAAATGATGTAAATTCATATATTCACTGTTTTCTTGACAATTCAGTATGCTTCGCTTTGTTTTCAAAGAACATTGAGCAAATTTCCTGAAGAGAAAATATATACTTGAGATTAATCTGATCAATCGCAACTCTTTGTAAGATGGGGCCCAGATGATCAGATTTATTTCTAATCGTTATTGGTCTTTATTCCTGAATAAGTCAAAACATACATCAGTTTATTGAAGCTGTAATATTAACACAGTGTTGGTCAGTTTAGCCCCACCTCCCCCCCAAAAAAAAAAAATACCATTTCAAATTGTTATAGGGGTAGCTTCGATACTAATCTAGAATTTCATAATCAATGGGTGGTCATTTGTGTGTGAGCTCCCTGTGTATTTCATTTGAGTTCATAGTGGATATCAATATGTTATTTATTTTGAACAGTAGTTTGGATATACATGTACTTCAACAAGTTCCAAAGTGTAGTATTTGGGGGTGCTTTGACATATTGTTCTCAAATATCAAACTCTGTTTATTTGCACACAATGGGGATGGAGATGAAGAGGCTTAAAAGTTTGTTAAAATGAATCTCTTTTAATTGGGATATACTTTATTGTTATGTCAGACATCATAATTGGTATAAACTTAAAGAAAGATGTTTAATCCACCAAGTAGAACAATTTGTAAAATGCTGTTTTCTTCTTGTATTCGTCTTGATTAAGTGTGTTCATTAATGCATTAAGATTCTTTGCAAGTAGAAATCAATCAGAATTGGATTAGAGGTCTATAAAAAGCTCTCATGAACTAGGTTTATCAGAGCTGGATATCACTTACAATAGTTATTGTAAACTGCAGACAAGCTGATTGGAAAACAATTGCCATTAGCTCTTTCTTAACTTCATTTAACTTTAGGCTTTCAGCTTATTCTACTGTATAAAAACGCTGTTTAGAATTTCAAGCACATTGTTTGAGCCCATCACTCTAAAATCGAAATGTTGAAACTTTTAAACAATTGTTTAACTTTTTAAAACATGTTTTAAAGTTCAGTCAACTTGTTTAGTAGTCTAAACAATAGTTTTAAACTGACAGGCTTATAACGGTGTGTTGGCTCAGTTGGTAGAGCATCCGTCTCACAACCAGGAGGTTGGGGGTTCACACCCCGGCTGCGTCAGACCAAAAGACTTTAAAAGATGGGAGTTGCTGCTACCCGGTTGGCGTTCAACAATGTAAAGGATAGAACCTCGTCGATCTGGCGCTGCCCAGCTGCTGCTGGGCCCACGATCAATTGGGCAAAACAAATTTTTGAGTATTTCATTTCTGGTGCCTATTTCGAACAATGAAATGTGGATTTTCATTTTTTTTTTCAACAACATGCCTAATTTTTTTGACAGTGTTTTTACAGTATTAAATGTATACTTGGCTGAAATTTCTCTTCTCTCTCAACAACAAAGTTTTATTTTAATGAACATGAACACGATTTAAGAAACTATTTCTTAATATAAATCAATAAAATTGTTGATTATTACAGATAATAAATGAAGTTTGTGTCATGCGATTACAATTATTGGGACATAATGAAATGAAATATTGTTTTAATTTAGCAATTTGTATTTCAATTCGGAAAACTTGTAATCCAGTTCAAATCATAACCACTCACCCTCAGAATACAATGGCATCTGCTATTTGATGAATGTGACAAGGAAGGTATATACTTTGAAAAAATATATATTTATTCACCTGCATGCAGTGTTGGTATTTATTCATTTATTTGTTTATTTATCAAATCATTAAGAAATGTGTGGGGTTAAGTGGGCTCGAATCAAAATATTAATTTTTGTCTCACCTGCGAAGCAGGTGAGACTATAGGCGCCGCTTTTCCGACGGCGGCGGCGGCGGCGTCAACATCAAATCTTAACCTGAGGTTAAGTTTTTGAAATGATGTCATAACTTAGAAAGTATATGGACCTAGTTCATAAAACTTGGCCATAAGGTTAATCAAGTATTACTGAACATCCTATTAGAGTTTCATGTCACATGACCAAGGTCAAAGGTCATTTAGGGTCAATGAACTTTGGCCGAATTGGGGATATCTGTTGAATTCCCATCATAACTTTGAAAGTTTATGGATCTGATTAATGAAACTTGGACATAATAGTAATCAAGCATCACTGAACATTTTGTGCAAGTTTCAGGTCTCATGATTAAGGTCAAAGGTCATTTAGGGTCAATGAACTTTGGCCGAATCGGGGGTATCTGTTGAATTACCATCATAACTTTGAAAGTTTATTGGTCTAGTTCATTGAACTTGGACATTAGAGTAATCAAGTATCACTGAACATCCTGTGCTCATTTCAGGTCACATGACCAAGGTCAAAGGTCAATGAACTTTGGCCGAATTGGGTGTATCTGTTGAATTACCATCATAACTTTGAATGTTTATGGATCTGATTCATGAAACTTGTACATAAGAGTAATCAAGTATCACTGAACATCCTGTGCGAGTTTCAGGTCACATGATCAAGGTCAAAGGTCATGTAAGGTCAATGAACTTTGGCCATGTTGGGGTTTTTTGTTGAATAACCATCATATCTCTGTAAGTTTATTGGTCTAGTTCATAAAAAGTGGTCTAGTTCATTAAACTTGGACATAAGAGTAACCATGTATCACTGAACATCTTGTGCGAGTTAGAGTAGTATTCATAGTCAGCACTGCTGCTATATTGAACCGCGTGATGCAGGTGAGACGGCCAGAGGCATTCCACTTGTTTAATTTTTGGATTCATACAGGCAAAAATATATTCTCATATTGGAATGAATTATATAAAAATCATCACCACTTTTTTTTAAAGAAGTCTATAACAGAAATTATTCAAAGTGAAGTGATTACATTTACAGAACAGGCTTTTATATTATTTTGTCAACAAGAAAGGTCGAGGTGAATGTTATAACTTAAAAAAAATCACAGAGATCAGTTTTCTTGTGTAGGGATCTCGCTTTCCAGTGTCAAATTAAATCGACTGGATAAATGAAAATAAACCAGATAAATATGTAGTATGATCTGCTTTGAATAAAAATAAAATTCACCCAACCATGACCCCAATCAGCAAAGCACAAACTCATTAACTTTAATCTTTCCATTTCATCCAATATACTTCTCCTGTTTGTGTGACTTTGCTTAATTCACTTTTCATTCATTATGCACTACAATTTAATTTAATTAAGTTGCTTGGGGGCTTGATACTTCATCAAAAGCCAATTAATCGCAGGATTGATTGCAAAATTTGGGATTAGTTTGTCCCAGTAGAACGGATCAGACACAGAAATTAGCTCACAATCACTCCTTTCCGTCCATCCTTTTTGCCAGGTTACTACAACATGTAAGTGAACTTTCTTCCTGCTTTAAAGGTATTGTTTAACATTGTGAGCAGCCGATTTAAAAAAATTCAAACCAAGATGAAACATGTGTATAACTGCATGTATTAGAACTAATAAACCCTGAAAACAACCATTATTGAGAATGAAAAGCTAAAACTACAAGGCAAACCCCGATTTTGTAAATAGGTGTCTAATAGATGCCTAAATACTACACATAAGTGTATATGATGAAATTAAGATGGTGTTTCCGGTCACTTTATATTTCAATTTTTGAAGCACTAAATAATTTTTTTCGAACGCAATTTTTTATGGGCTTCATTTTTGTAACATATCACAGACACAGGTGACAAGTGTGACCTTCTAGCTCAGATTTTTTAAAAGTCAAACCAATGTTAACCAATCACTTTAAGTTAAGTCTGTCTTAGTACATGTTATGTATATACTTCTTGCTTGAAGGAGAAATCCGTCTTACATGTTATGCACACTTATCTTCCATGTAATGTACTTCTTTCTTAAAAGAGAAGTCCATCTCATATGTAAAGATCAAGTCCACCCCAGAAACATAATGGTTTGAATCAATCCAGCAAGCATAATGTTGAAGATTTCATCAAAATTGGATGTAAAATAAGACAGTTATAACATTTTAAAGTTTCACTTATTTTTCACATATACACAACTTAGTTACATGTAAATGAGAAAATTACTCATGTCCCTCACTATTCCTTTTACATTTCTTTATTGTTTGAATTATACAGTATTTCGGTTTTATACAAATTTGACAATAAAGACCAACTTGACTGAACCATGAAATGCTAAAACAATGGTAATTTCACTCACACTCATAATATGATATACTTTATGTATTTCATATTTCTCCTCTTTTGTATGACATTTGATTCCATTTTGAAATAGTGTGGAATTTGTTGCTTTGGCATGAATACTCATTTTGAATACTAAGAGCTTCTTCATTTGAATTTAAAAAAAAAATCAAGTAAGAGTAGAGTAATTGCATTGGTTTCATTCATATTCAACATAGTTTATACTTTACTTTATCCTTGACTCTACTCTTCATACACGTATATATTATAAACAATGATCAAAGTGATTGTTACATATATTCACGTCTCTCTCTATATATATATATATGTGTATACATATATATCACACTAGATCCGGCGGGAAGGTGAATTCTTTTGTCTTTTTTCATTGTTTTTAATTTGCCTAAACGCCCTCTACATTCGCCTATACGTCGAAATGTCTATTATGACGTAATAAACCCATTCATAGACTTCGCCCTTACGTAGGATATAGGCATATATATATATATATGTGTGTGTGTGTATATATAAAATGTCATTCATATATGTGTATATATAGTATCTTCTCACTTCCTGGCCTTCTTGTCTTATTTGGCAGGTAATGCTTTGATCTTGGATTAATACTGGATTAGCAATGAGATTAACTAAGCCTTATTCTCTGAATCAGGCAATGGGATCTGTTCATTTGTTTGGGTTAACAATGCCCATTGTACATGAAAGGAATGCATGAAAGGGTAACTGTTGCAGAATTAGGAAGTGATGTCACTTGATGTTGGTTGATTGATACCAGTCTTAACACCAAGATTAACACCAATTAACATGTCTGGATAGCAAATTCAATTCAGTTGAGGTTTCACTTATCAAAGTGATTTGAAAAGTACAAGAAAATAAAATGAATGTCATCTCCACATCCAAGAAGATTTGGTTCTTGATATTATCCACAAGATGTTGAATATTTGAAAGCTTTTCAATTCTGTTATCTAAAAATATTTGTCTTTTTGTCAAGTTAAAGGTCATTGTTACATAATCAATCTCATATCCAACAAACTCATGGTCCTTTTGTATTCAGTGAAACAATGAAAATATTTTATTGATATTTTTATACAGTGTTCAGATTTGGTTGTCTTTTTAATATGGTATTGGTATTTTTAAAGTTTCAGCATTTTCAATTTTGTTCTTTGAGAAGATTCAAAGTTTCAAATTAAAAAAGGTGGTTTTGAAAACCCATGGTTGAATCCATTTTATGCAAATTTCCTGTATAAATAACGCTTAATTTAGCACGTATCGGGCGCATGGATAACGTGCCCATTGCTGGTGCACGCTTTTGTCACAGTGCGCCAACTTGACGCCAGTTACCATGGTTAGATACGCTATTTTATTCATGAGTCAACTGTTGGAAGAGTGGACTCATTAATTCAAAACAGTGGACTCATGAATAAAGTATCGTGGATATCCACGGCAACAGATGTCAATTTGGTGCATTGTGACAAAAGCGCGCACCAGCATTGGACATTTTTTAACATATGGTATGCGATAAATAAGCATAACTTATACAGGAAATCAGCATAAACCATGGACTCAACTCTGGAATTCGGGCCATAAAGTTCATGTTTTTTTGCTTAAAAAAAGTCATGTCATTTTTTATATGGTTGTACAGATTTCATGCTTGTGTGTAAGCCTGCCCTCAACTTTACCAACAAATGAAACATTGTTATGTGCCAAGTCAGCTACATAGGATATGTGTAGGATGTATTAAACCAACAGCTTCGGTCTCTGTTATGCTGGCTGTTCCGCAGAATTCCGTTGGCTCCACTCACCAAATACAGAGACCGAAGTTCTAACTCGATCTGTACAGGGACTCAATGCCCATATGTTTATGTATTAAGTTCAGATAAAACAGGGAAGTGAAGTTGCGCAACAGCCAAAGTAAGTCTCTGCTTTCCCCTCTTAAGTTTATTTTTCCCCATTTTGGTGCATTTCAGGCCAAAACAGAATTATAATCTTTGTTTTGGTATAGTTCTTTTTATATATTTTAATAAAATAAAGACAAAAATCGATGAGCCCCGTCGGGGGGGGGGGGGGGATTTGCACTGTTAACCCCCTAGCCGTCTGTGTATGAGGACAAATTAAAAAAAAATCATAATGTTAAAAAACTCCTCAAAACAGACGGTTGCCAGCTGTCTGAGGATGTACATGATATATATAGTTTTGATACATTTTGTTGTGCAAAGTATTTCTATTTCTATGGCCTTTATACTTCATATTTCCTTTCTCTTAACCGCTTTGAGGCAATATGCCTTATATGAAATTATTATCATTATTATTATTATTAAATAAGCATAGTGGTGCTCTAAAATTAGTGAACCCAGCCAGAAAATAAATATATTCAAAGTGTTTAAGTTCCGCCATGTTTTAGATATTTAATTGTTAAGTCAGGTGATTGAAATATTACATTCAATAAAGTTTGTTTCTCTGATCTGTCTTAATAAGTTGTAAATATTGTAATTTTACCTTGATTATGATTTAAGAAAGCATACAAATATTTAAAAAAATTGTTTCTCTGGGCTTGCCGAACATTCTAGTGTTGTCTACATTCAACTCTCAGCATGAAGGAACACATTTTCTGGTGGGGGTCACTTTCTAGCACAACTGTATATCATTTAGCAAAGGAAAGGTTCACCAGTTGTAGGTGAAATCATGTTGTAACCTATGAAGAGTATTTTAGATAAATCCACCGGATTTGTAAGTTGTCTTTTTAATCTATGTATTGGCAAGTAAAGATTAATCACTTTTATTTATTGAACATGTCCGATTGCTTATGATTTATAGATTTGTTTACAATTTTCACTCATCTTTGGATCTCTGGTGAATTATCAAACCAAATCTACCCATTTATCATTTTTTCTTAAAAACCTTGATAAAAAATCTCTCTCTTGAAAGCTTCCCAATCTTGATAACTCTTCTCTAAGACAAATGATGAATGATATGTTTTTGTCCATTTCTTGTTCAATTCATCATGAACATGGCTATGATGATGTTTGAACATAATTCCTTTATTTAACCCCCTTGAAGTTCTTTACAATTTCCATCTTATTTTGTTGTCTCGCCCACCAGAGGTGAAGGCGAGACTTATTGATCCAAATGTCGTCCATTGTCCGTCCGTCACAAATCTAATGACACATAACTCCACAACCATAAGTCGCTTTTTCAACCAAACTTGGATGGTAAATGGACTTGGGGGATCTGCATGTTATGCTGCAGTCGGAGGTCACATGGTAAGGTCAAAGGTCATTTCCAGGGCAATGTTTATGTTTACATGCAAGACTCTCATATGACGCGTAACTCCGCAACCGTAAGTCGGTTTTCAAACAAACTTGGATGGTAGATGGACTTGGGGGACCTGAATGTTATGCTGCAGTCAGAGGTCACATGGTAAGGTCAAAGGTCATTTTCAGGTCAACATTAAAGTTTACATGCAAGACTCTCTTATGACACCTAACTCCGCAACCGTAAGTCGCTTTTCAACCAAACTTGGATGGTAGATGGACTTGGGGGACTTGCATGTTATGCTGCAGTTGGAGTTCACATGGTAAGGTCAAAGGTCATCTTCAGGTCAACATTAAAGTTTACGTGCAAGGCATTAATGTCAAGCGTTATTCCATCCCAGTCATTGCACACTGAAGTTTTGATACAATTCTGTTGCGTGCCCTCGCAAATCACGATATTTCTGGTTATTTTCATAAGTGGGCGAGACACAAAATCGCTTTTGCCTTGTTTTAAAAGTTGTTCTATGTAACAATAATAGCGCTTTTTGCCTGAGGATACAAAGCGCTGCTATAATCCCGGTATTAGCTCGAGCTACCATCACTGGCGCTAATTGCATGCAAGGAATTAACCCTGCCGGGTACCCATTCACCTCACCTGGGTCGAATGCAGCACAGATCCAGTGCGGATAAATTTTTGCTTAAGAAAAACACGTCATAATTCGGATTCAAACCAAAGACCCTCTGTTTTAAAGGCGAGAGTCAGAACCACTCGACCACGACACGCCTGCAAACGTGATAACTTCAATTTAACTTAACCTAGGCTCATGTAATTTAGTTGTATGTATGATGTTGAAGAAATTCTTCATGTTTTTAATAAAGAGAATTTCAGAAGTGTGTAATTGTGTGTTTGTTCAAACCATGAGGTTTTTTGTTTTGTTTTCATTTTAATTCTGGTTATAAATGCTTGCTGTTTTAAGAATTCCTTTTTTGATATTCAAAGTACAGTCATGAGCCACTGATTATCATGCTTTTATTTACTTTGAGAGAATATTTTACTATGGCATATGATAGTCAAGATTTGTATCTAAGTTATTCTTTAACACTAATAATAATAATAATAATAGTAATAATAATAATAATAATAATAATAATAGCAGGGCCCCCTGGGAGAACAGTTTTCAGAACTGAAGGTGGCTTCCCTGGGTAAATATGCCTATATTATTATTATTATTATAACACTTCAGGCAAATATTTTACATTTATATGCCTATTTCTTGGAATCTTTAGGGTCATTGACCCTTTAGTTTCTGCATGGTTAGATTATTTATGGATAGATAATTTTGTATAAATTATTATGATACTGTGAATAAGTTTTTCTGAGGTGAAAAGTGAATGCATCTTCACTTGCAATTAGCTAGATAATTTACCAAATAGCATGTGCAGTTGCAAAAAAATGGCACGCTGCCTCATCTAAAGGTGAGGACGATGATTTTGCTTTTTCATCCTCAGTTACATATTACTTGAGGTTGTTCGGATTGTGATAACTTGCTGGATCATTAAAAAAACAGATCATTTGAAAATATGGGCCTATGGAGATGGGCCAATTGAGTCATGTTTTATTTTTAATCAAACAAAGTTTTCTCTCTGAAGCTGGAGATCCACTCACACAACCCAAAACCCATTTCACAAGCATTTCCTTTCCAATTTAACTATTTCTGTTGGTGAATAATGTGCATGTGCAATTTGTGCCGGACTATACATCTATCAGGCAAGAGATAATGAAAAACTTTCATGGGCCACTTTTTGTTTCGCTTACTTGCCAAAATTTGCCTCATTGTATTACAGTTTACATTGGAACCTGTAGGAAATTCAGAGGCTCTGTTTGTTTCTTTCTTTTTAATTTCATTTCTATTTATTTATTTTTTTTTTTAGTTTTCCAGGGCTCCTTGGGCATGTCAGGGGTGAATAAACCCCTAGCCCCATACTTTTTCCCCCTGAAATTTAAGCAAAATTGAGAAAGTAACCTTTCGTCAAGCAAGAGATTATTCATCAATGATAATGATGGTTTGTGAAGGATGTCAATTAACTGGTAATGTGGGTGAGATAAACAACTTAAAATGGCATTTTCATATTCCGCAGTGTAAATGGGACCACGCATTCTTGGACCATTTTTCTTTTGTAAATGAAACATTTAAGGAATTATCAGCCATTTCCCCCCACATGCTATCTTCTTTAATCCTTTCTTTTCATATTGACAAGCTAAAGTAGTTTGTCGCAGGAGAGGTTTTATCATCCCTGTAAGAACTTCATGAAAGAGAAATCGCTGCCCAACCTTTTGCAATCATTGATCATTGACCAAGAGGGTGCCTGACATCAAAAGTCAGTTTTTCATTGCTTTAATTGAATAATGAGCTTGGCACATACCAGTCATACTGAGAACCACTTGGAGAAAAGTACAGGAGCAATTGTTGCAAAAACCCTTGTGCAAAGGCATCTTGGTAATCCAATCTAGATGGGACAAAAGAAACAATGTTATGATCCCTGTTCAATCCTGACAGGAGTTGTCTTCTGACCTACCGACTTGATACACCAGCTAGAGATTTTCAATTATGTTATTACTGGAGTAATTGTGAGGGCAATTAGAGAAGTCTGACCTGTGGATTTATGTCCAGAATTAAGTACGGATCACATGGAGATTGGGCAGAGGCATGCACAGAACTTTGTTTGGGATTTGTTTCGTTTCAACAATTACATGTACAATCATTTCAATATGAATCCTGATTTGTCCTTAATCTTTTTTTCTAATCTTGTCCTTACCTCCCCTCCATCTTTTTTATTCTCTCTCTGTCTGTCTATCCGTCTTTCCATCTACCTCCTTTTTCCTCTCCCTTTCTTTCAGATTCTCTCCGTTTTCTACAATAATGCTGCATTGGCACAGATTGCTAGTTCTAAGCATGTACAACTCCTCACTTTATCATGTGCGCATCGTACGTTGCACAGCCAGGCATGGCTTGCCGGCTACATGTACAGAACCTTGCTGAACTGTGCTCTTGCCACCCCTCCCAGTGCTATCAGAAAATGATGCTGCTGTTGCCTTCCTTAACAGATCCCTGAAATTCGCTCGGCGACAATTAATCTGATAGAAAATCTGCACGTTAAGCCAAACCAAAAATTATAATCTTCAAAACTAAATGAACAAACCCTAAACCTTATCTTTACATTATTGTGAACCAAAACTTTATTTCAAAATACTAACTCTAACCCTATGCCCTCCAAGATATTAAGACCAGAGGAAATGTTGTGTTACTCCCTTATCACACATCTCAGGTTGTGATCGCCGCTTTAGGTGTATTGATATGCATGAGACTGGTGTGTGGGCTCAGTTGGTAGAGCGTCCGTCTCACAACTGGGAGATCGGGGGTTCAAACCCCGGCCGCATCAGACCAAAAGACTTTAAAAGATGGGAGTTGCTGCTACCCTGTTTGGCGTTCAACGATTAAAGGGATAGAGCCTCGTCAATCTGGCGCTACACAGCGGCTGCCAGGCTCACTATCAATTGGGCAAAGCAAATTTTTGGAGTATTTCATGTCTATTTCGAACAATGAATTATGGATTTTCATCATTTTCATCATTTTATCATCATGAATGTGCTTTTTAGGTTTACATTGTTTACATCAGATTTGTGAGTGAAGTTATAGGTTTTCTATTAACAAAGTCACTTTCTTCACCCACTGCAGGAAATTTTGTGATGAATACAGTAGCAGAAGTGGAGGATGCCATCAAGGACCACCGCTTTGGGCGCAACGGGTTTGAAAATGCTCCCGATTGGAACTCCCAGTCGGCCCTGGCCTACCTCGACTCCCAGTTCTAGACCACTTAAGGATTTTCAGGAAAGGGTCTCCATTTGTCCAGTTCTGAGCATTCTAGACCAGGGCATGGACTGGAATAAGTATTTTCTAGTTCTAGATCTTATAAAGTCTTGTAGACTAGGACATGAGGACATTTGAGAGTTTCTTATTTGTCTATTTCTAGATCTTCTCAATCAATCCTGGACCAGGACAGGATTGACTTATGTACTAATTAGTGTTTAATAATACTCAGGTGTGTGCGAAGACACATTTTGGGACAGAAAATTCCTATACTGTCAACATTGACAGAGATGGACCTAGAGCCAATTGCATAACATTTTTGCCATTGGAACTCTACACAGTGAAAAACTCTGGCAAAAAAAAAATTGCAAGAGTTTTTCTTTAATGGAACAGGCCACTGGGCCCCCTGTGTGACATAGTCTGCTGGCACAGACCCTGATTTAACATTTGATCAACAAGTGGGTCTTCACGGTAGACTAACTCATATAAAATTCGCTGTTACAATGAGGCCCTTCCGAACACAATTCATTATAGGCTGTGTATTCAGACCCGTTAACTCAAATGAAGGGTTAATATAGCGACTTACATGGACGTGTGACAAGGCCCTGGAATTCTTTAATAAAGGAAAATGTTAGCTTTCATAATGTCTATAGGTAAAGAGACTAGCTCAGTAGAAAGAGAAGTATTCATTAAGTTAAGTTTAGACCTGTATTGCCTCATCACCTAACAGTACCATTTCTTTTGCTCATCTCAGTACATGCCAGCTTTCTATATCGATTAAGCTTTAAACTGCCATCAACCTCCCTCATACAGACAGGAAAACTTCATGTACATATTAAATCCTAGAATGTAGTATTTATTCCATTTTCTAGTTCTTTCATGACTTTCATGCTCTTTCTTGAAATAGGTATATTTTAAACATTTGCCAGCCAGGTATTCAGTTCATGTACTTTCTTCTTGAACCATTGACTGCTGAAACCGGGTGATACTGTACTAAACCTATGGGAAGTACATAATTCAGTAGCGAAAGTGTTGATCTCAACATTTGAAACTAGCCTCTAGCTCGTCCGTAGGACGACAAAACAAGCTGCCACAAAGATATCGTTTTAAGTTATTGTCCTCCGAAGGGTAATATTCAGATTTTTTTTCAGAAATTACTAGATTCACATTTATATGCCTCTGCCATCCTGATATTATGATCTCGCCTGTATATCAATGCATGCTGTCTTGGTTGCGTTTATAGAAAAAGCATCACATGATCATTTGAACATGTGAGATTAGAGTAATTTTTTGTATGTGTTTGCTTTGATTATTGCATAGTGTCACGTACCTGACACTTTTGCAAACCTTGTCTTTATTTCTTTATGTTTCTTGATCTGTCCTTGACTCTTCTGTTGTCCTACATGCATTATTTTCAACACTTTAGTAATGCTTTGCTGCACAACAGAAACATAGACCCCCGTCTCAAACTGCCATCTCATAATACACTGCAATCTAACAATACACTCGAGAGCAGTCATGTTAGATCTATGTACGCTGCCAATATTTTCAGAGGACCACACTAAACATTTTAGATCAATGTTAAAGGAAACCAAAACCCAAGAAGAGAATCAATCTTATTGGAAAGAGTAAAATGAGAGGAACAATTTAAAAAAAGTTTCATCAAAATCGGTTATGAAATAAGCAAGTTATGGACGATTAAAAAGTCTTGTTTTACTTTCTATGGGCATCCTCAAATTGGCAGATGTGCTTCAAAATGGCTGATTTTGTGGACAACTCTCCACTTGTTTTGTACACATATTTTCAGATTTTCCCCTTTATTTTACATATTTCACATTATCTCCACCTGACATTGTCATATATGGTGTGGATTATATTTTCCCATGACATATGTTGTGCTCAGAAGGAGGCAAGATGCAATTTGAAAGCTAATGAGGAAAATCTGAAAATTTGTGTACAAAACAAATGGAGAGTTGTCCACAAAACCAGCCATTCTGAAGCACATTTGCCAATTTGATGCCCATAGAAAGTAAACCAAGAGTTTTCAAACTCCCATAACTTGCTTATTTCATAACTGATTTTGATGAAACTTTTTTTAAATTGTTCCTCTCATTTTACTCTTTCCAATAAGATTACTTCTCTTCTTGGGTTTTGGTTTCCTTTAAATCCATGGTGTTCAACATTAGTCAGTGTTAATTTGTCATGCGCCATCTATCTCGTAACCTATTCCGAGGCGCAGTGTTTTATATATCACACATTCTGTTCGGTGTTACATGTCTATTCAAACTTTGGTGTACTTTTTAACACTTGAGGGTGTATTCCTCTTAGAACACTGGTTGGGGTTATTCGTAACACCACTTTATTCCTCCATCTGATCACGGACAATACGTGTAACCATCTTAAGATGGTTTTAGATAGCCAGGGGTGCGCTTCATGAACATTTTATCGGACAATTCGTCAGATCTGACAACCTTCCTTGATTTTGATTGGCTTCGAAATACTGTTACTATGGAAACTATCAGATAAAACGTACGCTCAATCCTTTTTATGAAACGCTCCCCAAAGTTTAATTTTCCTTGCCATGATTGGTAAAAGAATAACACAGTCTGTCAGCATGTGTCTGTTTAGATAAATCTCTAAGCCAGCTGAAGAATGAGCTGGAAATTGCAGTTGATCGACATATTCATTTCTCAGTATCGCAAAGACATGAGTATGTCACAGGGGCATCAAGAACAAAATGATGTGCATGTCAGTTGCACTTGCATCATGTTTGGATAGACTTGGAGACCATTTCATAAAACTGGTTATGATAATAATTTCACAATAACCATTTAAAGCTACTTAAATCAGTAAATTTGCCTGAACAATAAACTTAAAATAAAAATTTTGCATTTGTTGTTGAAACAAATCATTATAAAATGACACCCACAGTTGTTTCAGAAAGATTTATTTCCAACTAATGATTGCACTGAAATTACCAGGTGCATGAGGTTTTGCACCACATCACTCAGACCAAGCTCAGGTGGTCACTTCAGCACGACTTTTAGTTACTTTTTATCTCTTTGTGATCCCCACCCCTCCACCAGTTTTCAATATCATTAACAAAACAAAGGATGTTCTTTGCAAACCCTAAACAATGTCTATGATATATCCCACTAATATTTGACAATTTAATGTGGTTCGAGTTTATGTGTACACTTTAACAGCTCTGAGATATATCTTATCATATGAAACATGAACATCCTTATTTTTTTATGGGTGAATCATGTAATTGTCCAAATGGTGTATTGATTTTGAAAAGATCAATATATTGATTACTTCCATTATAACAGGGTAAGCACAGGTGAACTGTGCAACCAGTATTTAGACTCTTATTGATGGGGGTGTAGAGGAGATACACTCCACCAGTTACAGGGGTGCATAGTTGCCCCCCTCTGTGCCCCCATGAGGAATCCCTCCCAGTTTTGCTTGTACATGAAATTGTTGATCCGTTGTGTGACTCATTTCAATGCTTTTTTTAACTGACTTGGGAATGCCTGTGATGATTTTTAGAAGACCACTTTTTCAAGAATACTTTAAGAAATAATTGTAACTTTTTTTTAGTTTACTACACTTGTTGAAGATGCTGATTGCCCTATTTCAGATTTTTATAACATTACATAATGTTTACCTTGCATAGAAAAGTTCCCTTTTGTCAATTAACATAGTGTAAATTTATAAGAAATGGATGAGCTCAAACCATTAAAAAAAAAATTTCTTATAGAAACTATGAAATGTGATAATATCCACACCACAAGTAAAATCACTTCCTATTTTCTTTCTGAAAATGGCACATATTGGAATTTATAGCACATGATATCTTCGAGGATTTACTAATCTTTGACATCACAAAAACATACAAAATCTCATAATTCTATTATTCTCTCACAAATTTTCATCAAACCTTCACCAAAACTTTTCTCAAATTTTACTTCTTTAATAAAAATCAACATTATTTGGGTAAAACTTACCTTCAGAAGAATATATGCACATGGTTTTTTGCGCTATAAAAATCAGTATGTTATTATAACAAATCACTCACACCTTCACCACCCCCCCCCCCCCTCCAACAAAAAGAAGATGATAAGGCTTCACTTGAGTAACTAGATCGAGGGTTTAAGTTGGAGTTTTGACAGACCATCCCACATAAAGTACAAAACAAAGATATTCACGATTAGTCATGTAGAATTAACGCTCAGAGAAATAAATTACTAATGCTTATTTGCCCACAGACTAGTGCTTAGACGAGGGAGGGGATTAATTAAGGGTAGTCGAGGATTAATCCTGCAACATCTGATAGATATTACCCCTTTGACCCCATACATATCAATACTTCCATCTCTGAATGGGGAGCGACTTAACTTTTTAATCCTTTTCTTTATCTCCCGGTAATGACCAGAATTGTCAGTGACAAATGAAGGTTGTAATATGCTGAAAAAAGACCAATCAATTTATAGATGCTTTCCAGTGCACCACGCTGAGACCTACATTCATGAGGAAGCTGTTTGTTTTTTTAAATTCAAAGGGAGGGTTCGTGTAAGTAATTCTCCGATTGATCGATCAATCGTTGGTCGTCCCCATCTATCTGGCAACGAGGGCCATAATTCTTTAATTGGGCAGACTCCTTCTGAGTTTATGAGAAGCTATCCGCTAAAGGCTATTATTAGTTCTTCTACACTGAATCTAATCCTCACATCTAAGTTTAAATATGAGTTCATAAAATCATTTTATATATATATAGGCCCTATTTTTTTCTCATGAGGGATGACCAGAAGCACCTGTGTAAACCTTGTGTAAATGAACTCAGCAGGTTACCATACAACTGGGGACCCCAAAGCCGTTGGTCATTTGTTGATCAATGCCTCCTACTAGATTAGTGTTCAGGGGAAGAATATAGAAGTCATGATCTACCCCACGATAACCCAATAAAGAATTGCTACAAGTTGCTTGGGAACATAAAGCTTTCCCTTCTCACTTCTGACCTTTTGGCACTTGACTATAAGCTGGTAAGCCATTGTTTGTAGGGTAACTGCGAAGATTGTGAAACCTCTGCTACAAGTAATGGAAAGTGAGGTTATTATAATCAGACGCAATGTTAAGTAATGCAGTTAATCTAGAAAAATAATTTTCATAGATCGGCCGGAGACTTTAGCACAAATGATGTTTAATTTTACAATTAATTATATTTTTTATGTGTCTAGGCCTTGTAAAATCTTTTAACCTTTTTCTTTTGAAATAAAAAAATGATGATAAGGTATCTAATAATAGCTTTTCAGATATATTGCATGTTACAAACAAATATGATAATGATAGTTCTTGTATAGTGCTTCCAAAGGACATGAATTTTATTACCCTGGCTCAAGTCTGGCTGGCAAGCCTTTTGCAGTGCACCAGCATCACAACAGTACTCTTTAGGCGGTTTCAAACCGCCTCGATCACAAGAATCCCTGTTAAATTACGAGAAATTTTTAAGGCTAAAAAATACCCGTTAATTATTCCTGCATTCACACCGCCCCGAAACTCATCCTTCGGGATAAGTTCCCGAAGTTACGAGCATGCGCAGTATGGTCTGATAAGCAGGCAAGGCGCGAGATTCAAAATCACTAGCCCAGCAGCCACCCACGCCACCGCGCCCAACGACACGCTGGGCTAAAAGTTCCCGTAATTTGCTTTCACATCGCCAAAATACCTGCGACCTTGGAAAAATCCACGAAAGTTCTTGTAATTTCGCCAAGTACCTACTATTTAGCGGGTATTTTCTTTCGGGGAAATTACGCATAGTTTGCTTTCACATTACCAAAATACCTGGTATTTTCTGATCGGGGTAAATTTCCCGATCAGAGAATACCTGGAACTGGCGAACTTCGAGGCGGTCTGAAACCACCTTTTGAATAAAGAGAGCCTGCTTGTTTAATATTGCCCCCCCCCAAAAAAAAAAATCAATTCTAAAGAACGGCTCTCTTCAGTTTTATTTCTGAAGTTAATCTCTCCCCCTATTCCCCCCCACCCCTGTCTCTCTTTTTCTTTCCCCCTCTTTCCGAAATCTCCCTCCCTCTTTCCATATCCTTGACACATTTTTGGCAAATATGATACTAATAAGTGAAAGAATTCGAGGAGGCTTTACGGAGCACATGCTGTAGCATGCCGATACAATGTGTTGCTCGTTGACACCAATCTCTTAGCATTAACGGAAGAACATCTTATGCATGATTGGTATTTGTTATCATGACCAAAGAAATTGACGGAACTACACGTAGGCCTACCCATGTCCAGAATAACACTGAATATATACATGTAGCTTCCTCCTGTGAGGTGTGTATTTTTTTCAAATAGCTGGTTTTGAAATCATAGATCTGAAAAGTCAAACACAAAACTCAGGTTTTTTTGAGAGCTTTGAATTGCAGTGTTTTTTGCCCCTCTTTTTAAAGCCCACCCACCACATATCAAATATCAGTGGGTTTGACCAAGGAAGGAAAAGGTCAACCTAAAGAGTCTATGCAATATACATGTATATCTAAAACTATATGGGTTGTTTATCACAAAAAATCAGCAATTCTTTCTGATTCTGTAGAAAAATTTCAATTTGACTGTTGAAAATTTCTCTATTGTTATAACTTTTATTGCAATAAGAATCTGAATAAATTCAGAATAAATTGAACAATAATCAGAAAGCTACATGCAAAGATTTTATCATCCTGATTTTTTCATCCCGTTCCATGTTGAGCAGTATTTTTATACCAAAACTAAATAAGATATATATACATATATACTGTACCTTCATAAGTCAGACACCCAACTTCTTTTATTTTGACATTTCGACTTTAGACATGCATGAACATAGGAGGCGGAAGCGGGAAGCGGGGGGGGGGGGGGGATGGGGGGGACAGGTCCCCTCCTAAATTTGAGGTGGGGGGGTTCCACCATAAATTTTTAGTTGATAACCTTTTTTTTTTTGGCTTGTCAAATTTTTTACATGTGTCCATCACAAAATTTCAGGTGGACCCCCCTTCAATTTATTGGCTTCCGCTGCCAATGTGCATGAATAATAGATTTTATAACAAATTTATCACACAAAGTTTTCATTTTATCTAACAATGAATTCAAGCGCGAAAATATATAACATTCAGAATTACCATAAATAAATGCTTTAGAATTGAGAAATTATGTCAAGCCTATCTACTGAACAGCCTACACTGTATGTAAGGTAGTACTTGCTTTAAAGAGAAGAAAACATGTTTGGTTGAGATATTAAGACATTTTTTATTTTATAAATTAAAATTAATGACATTCAAGATTTGACATGACTGAAAGGGGGCCCTTGTGATTTTACGATAATACGATAAGAGTTCCCAAGTTTGAGATTACCATGAAATGCCTTATCATATTTTTATAAATCCACATTGGTTTGTAGTCTCATTACTTACCCAATTTATTTCTTAACTGATCAGCCCCCCCCCCCCCCTCTGGTCATATTTCATTTGTAGGAAGCCAATATTTTTGCACATTTTGAATAATGTCAGCTCCAATTTAGAAGGCATCGTCTCCCAAGACAAGTTTATTAACCTATAATTTTCATGAATTTTTTTTTTGCATCTTTGATCCAGAACAAGACCAATGCATCAAATATTTCTTGGCAATACCTCAGTCACTTTTCCCCGATGGCGGCTGTACGGCAAGTAAAAAACAGCCATTTTATTCATTGTAATTAAAACTGCCTATATGTAGCTGGTTTAAAAAAAATATTAATGTGTTTGACTTGCTGTTGGGGAAATATGACTGAGGTATAAATCAACAAAAAAGTATCATAGACTCCTTTACCTGTTGGCGACTGAGCCCACGTACATGTATATGCAGGCTGGGGTCTAAGGAAATTATGTGTTGTATCATAATAAGCCAGTCTTCAATGGGTTAAATCAAAGCCTAGAGTAAAAAAAAAAACAAATAGCATGGCCGGTCACATGAAATAAGAATTGACAAATTCAAATTTCTACATGTAGGCCTATGTAATATTTGTTATGATGGAAAAATAATTGCTGAATACGTGCTTTGTTGCCAATTTACACCTTGTACCAAACCCATTATCAGTTATAGGGGCTCCCCTGCAGTTTAAGAGGGTCATTTTTTATATTCGGGGGGGGGGGGGGGGGCTAATCGCCATTTGCCCCCATGTAGTCGTTTTCTAGCCCTGATATCTACATTTAAATGTCTGTGTAATGTACTGGTGGATTCATCTTAAGAAGTGACTTCTATATTTGTGAGAATGATATGGTTTGCTGAAGAGAAATTTGAATGTTATCTGTCAAAAGCAGATGTGGCCTCAACTCTTGTCAAAGTACCTTTGAAGTAGAATTTATAGTTCCTAGGGAGCATTGAATCCTAATTGGATAAAACATGCCATCATTCACTCAACTCACACAAATTAGGCTTGAGTAGTTCAGACAACATCACTGGTATCACTAGGCGGTTTCAAACCGCCTCGATCACAAGATTCCCCGTTAAATTACGAGAACTTTTTAAGGCTAAAAAATACCCGTTAATTATTCCTGCATTCACACCGACCCGAAACACATTCTTCGGGATAAGTTCCCGAAGTTACGAGCATGCGCAGTATGGTCTGATAAGCAGGCAAGGCGCGAGATTCAAAATCACTAGCCCAGCAGCCACCCACGCCGCCGCGCCCAACGACACGCTGGGCTAAAAGTTCCCGTAATTTGCTTTCACATCGCCAAAATACCTGCGACCTTGGAAAAATCCCCACGAAAGTTCTCGTAATATCGCCAAGTACCCACTATTTAGCGGGTATTTTCTTTCGGGGAAATTACGCGTAGTTTGCTAAACTTTGCTTTCACATTACCAAAATACCTGGTATTTTCTGATCGGGGTAAATTTCCCGATCAGAGAATACCTGGAACTGGCAAACTTCGAGGCGGTCTGAAACCACCTACTGTATCCCCCTGTCCTTTCCCCAAAAGCTTTGAAATTTGATTAACCAGTCCCCCCCCACCATCATACAAAGATTTGTGATATATTTCAGACTCAAGTTAGGATTTATTTCATAATTTGTCATTAAAAAAATAGGGATTGCGATTGATTTTGCATTAAGTTTGATTTGAATGGTTTATACAAAACATGGGTCACAGGATCACAATTAATAACAAATAGTAATGCATTGGTCAATGCTCACATTGTTCACTAGATCATTTCCATTATGAACAGATATTTTCACTTCGTTGTTTTCAGCTTCATTCACACTTCTTTACCCTAGTCACACTCGAGGCGGAATGAGCCAGACTGCTGTCGGAATGAAAATTCTTGGCACATTCCTGGATATTTGAAGTGTGTCCGGCCCGAATGTTTTGCTCATGCTCAAAACTTTGAGGTGCATTCAAACTGGAAAATATCGAATGGCATTCAAAGTGCAGTCCAGCAGCTCACTGACTGCATTCCAAATATTCTGATGACATTTCAAGAACTTTCCGATCGCATTCATGGGAGAATCAGATCGCATAAAAGCATGGCTAGTTGTTGCTGCAATGACAGTCAGCACTGAGGAGTCACTGAGGAGCATTGAGGTCATCGAAAAGCATTTTTACAAATTTAGATCGATTCAAAATTCCCTCCCGGATGTGGCTCGAATTTTGAAAAAAATTTCATTCCGGCTGGTTCTGCTTGATTCCTGCTGAATCCGAATAAGTTTGATGGGGGGCTTTAGGAAAGGAACTAGATATTGATGCTTTCAGACCCTGAATGGAATGAAATGAGATTAGAAAGGAAAATCATCCAAAGTAAAAAAAGTCACTCAAGGTGAAAAGAAATCACTCCTTTTGTCCATATTTATTCCTCTTGTCCTGATTAATCTTGTTCTGAAATTAAGAGGAGAGAATATATTCATACCCCAATGGGAATTTTATGGTGTCACCAATAAATTGGAAGTACATATACTTGACCTCTTTAGGGCTGTAAATATATCAGCAACCTTTCACATAAATTGACCACACATTTTGTAATTATTACTCCCCCTCGATTAAGTGGCTTTCTTTCGGTAAGGGGTCAGAATTTGTTTTCATATTTTCTGCACTGACCCTTCCAATAAAGAGTTGTTTTCCCCTTCCTTTGCAGATGATCCTTGATCTCTCCCAACTAAAATCATCGCCCCCAAAAGTCAGCCTTATTCCATGGAGCTATAGCCAAGTCCGTTCTTGTCATTGTATCCAAACTCCCAACGCCTCCAGTCCCAAATCTGACATGTGATAAATGACGGACAGTTGGCGGTGGTGTCAGCTTTTGTCGGTCAGGCGAGTCATGTTGACTTCGGCCACGCTTTTGTCCACCTATCAGGTGACCTGCTTGACCAGTACATGATACTGACCACTGGTCAGTCTTGGGTCTAAACACATGTCCTGTCCCCCAGGCCAGCAATCAAACCTCTATTCCAATTTCCAGCATCTCTTCTTTGCCCTCATTCAGTCGGAAGTTTTCCGAAGTAAGGTGAACTTTCTTTTTTGTCCTTGCTGTGGGGGTCTTCAATGCATACCTTCCTAACCTGCATTCAGTCACACCAGTCCAACCAACTCCAAAGCGACTGATGGTATACCATTGAAAATAATGCATTACCTTAGCTCAATCTGGGGTCGAACTCGCCAGTGTGACTGAGGTATTTGTACAACACCACAGTGTAAGAAGACGGACATTGTTTCCATATTCTTGGAATCCTGACTTTTTTTTACTTCCAGGCTTCGAAATCGTGAAAGAAATGGCATCACGGATCAACTTTCATGAAAGTTTAATGATATTGTTTGACCTAAATACTGTTAAGCCATGATTAGCCCCACCTGTTTAATTCACTCACACTATTTCTGAGCTCTCAATTACAGTACTTACATTTTCATTACGATAGGTTTATTATTTTTCTTTAGTACTAGGGGAAATGCCCATTCCTTAATAAAATTCTGGAAGATATTTACAATCATAAGGAAGATAAAGCATAGCTCTAGATTCATGATATTAGATTCACAATTTCAAAGATTGGTTGATGGGCCATTCAAGAAAATACAAAATTGATGCAAATTCACAGAGACATTGGGCAATTTGCAACAAGAAAATACCCAAATATATCACTTTTAACTGGCAAAAAACCCTGTAAATGGCCTCTGGATTCAGTACAAAATGTGGAATTTATGAAGAAGGCATTGAAAGAATAAAATCTGACATATCAAACTTCTCCCCGAGGAGGAAGGGACACTCTACTACATTATTTACAGGGGCCACTAGATTGCTGTATGCACATGGATTCGGATTTCTAAAACCATCCCAAAACAAGTTATTTTGATTGGTCAAATTAACTATCTATTCCTGCATTTCCACATGGTTTCGTTGCAGTTTACCCCTTCAAAATGTAACCCCCATTAAACCTTCCACCAATGAGGAAACTCTTATTTACATTATATTTTCCAGACAAATGGGGAAAATTAGTAAATTTGATCAGTTCACAAATGTAACCTTAGATATATTCATATTCTTTTACTCTTCAAAAAACCTTTGACTTTTCTTTTCAACCTCACAGTGCCATGCATGTTTCACAATTTAACCAACAAAAATTGCCCTTATGTGCATTTTCTGGTCATGCATGTGTTGAGTGATACATGATATATTGTGCACATGCATATATCCACCTTGATAGGTGATCAAGATGTGCTTATATCACCTGGATATGAAAGCAGAGTGCCCCCCCCCCACACACACACACTCCCTGTGTGCAATTTGCTTGCATCAGCTTAGAATAATGAAATCAATTTTATTACTTTAGAATAAGTTGCTTTTCAATAAAAAGCTGTCATATTTGGTCAATTTCTGCATGCTTCCATATTGAGTGATGGACCCCAGCCCAAAAAACTTAAATGCTAGGAATGAATCATTTTATTAAAATAGCGTACGTTCCACTTGTCATCCTGATGAATTGATGATTTGTTCCAGTATTTCTACTCTTCTATAGCAATGTTTTTTTAAGCAAAAGAATACGACTATACAACCACGAACAATATCTCCTTTTTTTGCCCCTTTGCAGTTTGAATTGGAGCATAGAAATTGCTTTTTGGAAAAGAGGACCATTTAGCCCATGGAATCCCTTTCAGGCTGGAAGCAAAGTTATTCTATTGGAAAGGTTACTCTCAGTCCATCCTGGTGTTATTCAATTTATTGGCAGATGATCTATCATATCATTTGTCATCTCTTTTTGACTTCTTTCTTTCTTTGTTTTGCTGTAAGTCATGACGATAGTCCCATCCTCAGTCTTTTTTGTTAAATACCTTTAATTGATGCAATGACCTGTGTTAGCATTACATATCAATCGAGCTGTGTAGGCACTTCAAAACAGTCCTCTTCGATCTCTGAAGCATGTATGAGTCCATTTCTTTGTAGGTTATTTTTCTGTCTTTTCCCCGTCCTTGGACAAACTCTTTAATACTTGAATTTCCTTACAGTTGAATTCAATATTTTTTTTCATCTTTAGGTTGTTGTCATTATTCAATACACTATTTCAACCAGTTCTTTTGCCTGTTTGGATAATGCTGCATATAGCTATTCATGCTCGACTGAAGTTCTTGCTCAAATCATATTTTAACACATTTTTCCTGTTTAACTTATGAGTGGATTTCCTTATACCCTATTTTCCCAAAATGATAAACTTTGTATTCAGATGCTTGGATTTTAATCTACAATGATTGAAATTCAAGTTTGATGGCTGATGGGAATCAAACTGATTAAGAATCTGATTTATCAACCCAAAACACGTGTCAAGTCATATTTGTATCTTAAGCCCGTCTCACACTTTGCGATCTGGTGCGACACAATTTTTCAAGAAATCACATTTTGCATTAAATATGAAAGTTCCAAGAAGTAAAATTATATTATTCAAAGTTTGGCATATTGTTAGGAAAACTAAAATCATATTTTCACTTTGCAGCAAGCCTTATGGTCGGAGTAAAGTCCAAATCTGCTTCAACTCACAGCTGATGATGATGTCTTTATGATTTGGAATTGAATTTGTTTTCATTCATTCAGGGAGGCTCTAACTGGACTGAATTTTTATTCTAGTAGTCCTACCACTATTTTGAACTCTGATCAGTAATATTTTATAAGTTGGAATATCCATATAAAATGTTATCACAATTAATTTGAAATTGACATTGCAACAAATTGCATAGTGTCATACAGGCTTTACTCTTTAAATGTAAAATAGGTAATCTTGTCTGTAATCACACTCCTTTCGGCATGAGATTTGCATCTTTTGAAGTTGGATTTTACAACCTTGTTGAGTGAAAAACATCTGAAATAGATAGTTCACTCCTGAAGGAGCTGCAATGCACTCCATAGGAATGCATAGTTCACTCCAAAGGGACTGGTTCCTATTACCACTCAAAGATAATTGTGATTAGGGATTAGATTAGTTCTTTTGCATTAATAAAAAAAAAACAAATAGCTTTATGACCCCCCTTACTCTCATTTCCCATCTTACGTCATCACGCCCCCCATCCTCTCATACCTCATCCTATCCCCTCCCCCCCTCCATCTTCCCAGATGTGCTCGGCTCACTCGCAACATCTATTTGACCCAATTCAGTTGGACTTTCTCTGGTATAGTATAGATCTTATCTCGCCTCTGTCTCTCCATATATCTGGCCTATGATCAGCTGACCAACTGTGAGCCTAATAAACTCCTTATGAGCTCTTCCAGCTTCTCACCCCTACCCAAATTTCTCTGTTGAATATGGTATTAATGATGACAGAATTGCAATGACACTTTTGAACACTGTTCTATATGAGTTCTAGTAGAAGACAAATTTTACTTTGATAGATAATCTTAAGGGCCGTCTGCACCAGCCCGAGTTTTCAAATTAGCGTGCTATTTCTGATCCGGCAAATTATCCCGATCTGAACAATCTAGAGATTATGTGTAATGGAGACGCAATTATTGCACTAGTTCACTGGATTAATCTTGAGATTAATATCCCAAGTTGACTTGGGATTTCAATCTCAAGATTAATAGAGCACTATTTTACGAATTATCCCACTAATTCGCAGGTGCAAACGCACTCAGGATTATTCATTCAAGGCGTCACACCATAATGCATCGATGCCTCGCTCGAGCACGAATCGCTCTTCTTGCGATGGTGAAGATGGTGTTTCTTGAATCTCGAGATTAATCGTGAAGAGCACTGATCTGGCTAAAATCTCGAGATTGAGCAAACTCGGGCTGGTGCAACATCACCTCTATTCTATCACAACCAGATTTCAACCCAATTAGCATATCTTAATCTACTTGAAAATTAAACCCTGGGTAACTCCCTCTTGGCTAATGATCTCTGGGAAAAAGTACAAGGTACTTCAAGATTTCTCCATAAAACTCTTAGATCATGTAGATTGATACCTAATTTTTGTCTCACCTGCATAGCAGAGTGAGACTATAGGCGCCGCTTTTCCGATGGCGGCGGCGTCAACATCAAATCTTAAAGAGAAATTCCAGTAGTTGCAGTAAACACTGATTTCATGAGAAAGTCTGTAAAACCAGGCTTAATTGTCAGTATATCATCGAGGATATAGATATGGTAAAGTTACATAAACTGAACTTTGTGAAATCTTGAAATCTACGCTGAAAAATGTTCACACTGAAGATCACCAACACAGATAGGCACACGTGGGACAGTGTATTATTATTACTGGAATAAAGACCCGACGGAAGTGACTGAATCCGCACTTATTTTGCTTATTTCTCAGCAATTACACAATTTCTTCCAGAATCCTTTGGCACATATTTTTTATTCATACTAACAGACACTTGGGTGGTCATTATATAAGATTCTGTAAAAAGTCATTTTGAGATCGTTACCAATACTGGAATTTATCTTTAACCTAAGGTTAAGTTTTTGAAATTACATCATAACTTAGAAAGTATATGGACCTAGTTCATGAAACTTGGCCATAAGGTTAATCAAGTATTACTGAACATCCTAGAGTTTCATGTCACATGACCAAGGTCAAAGGTCATTTAGGGTCAATGAACTTAGACCATGTTGGGGGAATCAACATCAAAATCTTAACCTGAGGTTAAGTTTTTGAAATATCATCATAACTTAGAAAATATATGGACCTAGTTCATTAGACTTGGACAAAAGGTTAATCAAGTATCACCAAACATCCTACATGAGTTTCACGTCACATGACCAAGGTCAAAGGTCATTTTGGGTCAATGAACTTTGGCCGATTTGGGGGTATCTGTTGAATTACCATCATAACTTTAAAAGTTTTGGGATCTGATTCATGAAAATTGGACATGATAGTAATCAAGTATCACTGAGCATCCTGTGCAAGTTTCAGGTCGCATGATCAAGGTCAAAGGTCATTTAGGGTCAATGAACTTTGGCCGAATTGGGGTATGTGTTGAATTACCATCATAACTTTGAAAGTATGTTGGTCTAGTTAATAAAACTTGGACATAAGAGTAATCAGGTATCACTGAACATCCTGTGCACATTTTAGGTCACATGACCAAGGTCAAAGGTCAATTAACTTTGACCATAATGGGGGTATCTGTTGAATTACCATCATAACTTTGCAAGTTTGTTGATCTGTCTTTTGAAACTTGGACATAAAGAGTAATCAAGTATCACTGAATATCCTGTGCAAGTTTCAGGTCACATGATCAAGGTCAAAGGTCATGTGAGGTCAATGAACTTTTGCCACATTGGGGGTATTTGTTGAATTACCATCTTATCTCTGTAAGTGTATTGGTCTAGTTCACAAAACGTGGAAATAAGAGTAACCAAGTATCACTGAACATCTTGTGCGAGTTATAGTAGTTTTCAAAGTCAGCACTTCTGCTATGTTGAATCGCGTATGCAGGTGAGACGGCCAGAGGCATTCCACTTGTTAAGTTTAGGGTACTCTAAAAAAAAATTATTTTCACATTTGTTTGGATTCTTTGTAGCAAAATGGGGCATGAAATTTAAGTAATATGGGTATATTAATTCCCTAATTTCATATACATGTCCTGGGATGTCTTCTTCATGCTGCTTTTAATAATTTTTAATAATAATGATAATAATAATAAATGTGATTTGTAATGCACCAAACCACTCTGTAGAGCACCAAAGGTGCAGTGAAAGAAAGAAAGCGAGAGAGAGAGAAAGAACAGGACAAATACAACAATAAATTAAGGAACAATTAAGGATAGGAATCAAATAGATAATATGCATGCTTGATTAAATATGTAAGCTTGATTAAATATGTAACTGTTAATATGCATACTTTTCAAACAAATGTTTTAACCTACCCGAAAGCTTTCCAGATGCCTGTCAACCATAGCAACAAGCAATGTATGCCAATTAGATTCCAATAATTGGAGCTTACTTATTACAAATGTGAGCCAAGGAGAGGAACATCTTTATCAATTTTAATCACTTTACAGGCATATTGCAAGATACCACCATAGATTCCATGATACATGAAAAATCAATACTAATATTGCAGACCTGCCAACCAGTACGTTTTTGGTGTATTTAGTACGTTTTTGCAACCAAAGTACGGCAGTACATTTTTTCTTTAAAAAATGCGTTTTTGTATTTAAAACAATAAAAAAAATATTTTTTTTTTTTACAAAATCGTAATTTATTGAGAAAAATCATCTCTATATGTCTAAATTTCATAAAGCTTACACAAATATGGTTATTAGATCAATATAATTTCAGGTAACTTGTTTTTTTTTTCAATCATTTTGATAAAACCAGGGTGAGATATACACATGTTTAAATGTTGTTGTTTTTTCATCTGCAAGAGCAGTGCGCATTTTAGCTTGCATGCAGCTTGAGTGCCGCGATGAGCAAGTGCGCCACGCATTTTATATGAAATACACTTTCTTTTATCACAGAATACACTTTTTCATTTCCAGAGGTTGGCAGGTCTGATATTGGCATTTTTCATGTATTAGCAAAAATGATGGACTGATAATGCATTTGGCTTTAAGCCCAAGTATAGACATACCTAGAAGAATATGTTGTATTGATACCAAAATATAAACACAGGGGAGGCGCGATAGCTCAGTCGGTAGAGCGGGGTTTTCGGATTCCGGTGATCCGGGTTCGAACCTCAAGTGGTGCGCTAGTGCCCTTTGGTAAGGCATTTATCCTCATTACTAGGTCCCTCGGAGAGGACCTTAAGCCGTCGGTCCCCTGGTTGCTTGCTCACAGGCATTCATGCTTTCTTCGCAGTAAGGTAAAAACAAAAACAAATAAATAAATAATGTGTTTGAAAGTATTTCTGTATGAGAAATGATAACGGTAATGAATATGATAGAATTTGTTCAAAATATGAAAGGATGAATGAGTTCAAAACAAGTTTTGTAGTAATGATAATAATATACACTGTAAAAATGTTGTTTAAGAATTTTGAGCACATTGTTTAAGCCTGTCAATCTAACAACTGTGAATTCAAGTTGTTTTTAAAAATTTTACACAATCTCCAAAAAGTTTGAGCAATTATTGTTTAAAAGTTTAAACAACTTGTTGTGTTTCAGAATTAAGCAACATGCTTCAAATTTTAAACTGCATTTTTACAGTGTAAGGAGAGTATAACGACTTGACGACTGCCACATTTTAGGATGCTTGCTTTTGAATTTTTGTTTTGTTTGTTTTTCTGATTTTTTTTTCTCATTTTTAATCAAATGTATTGAAGTGACTGATGGATATGAATCTTTTCTATGATTGCTTGATTTACCAGTTATTATATTTTATCAATTTACTTTTTTGCTTTACAGTGCAGTGAATGTTTGAAACTTGTCAAAATAGTAATATATATCCTTTTAAATTTCATATAGATACTTTGAAATGCCTTGAAGAATTCAATTTGAAAAATAATATGTATTAATTATGAGGAACACAAATTATTAATTATATTAAAGTGCATTTATAACTCATGGGGATACATGAATATTGATATCTTCATGTTGAAATCACAGCGAAAGTGTTAAATATTGTTAAATTTACCACTGTAACCTAGACTGTTTATCTGGTAAATTTTGAAAGTAAGTGTAGAAAAGAAATAAAAAATGGAAGTATATTTGGCTTACTTGAATGTCGTTGGGGAATCTAAATCCTTATGCAGATAGACATTTTATTATTTCAGAAAAGTAGAAAATTATATGATGATAATAGGATGTAGTTGTATTAAATATATTTGCTTCTATCTAAACAGGGCTTGTGCAATACACCTTGTTATATATATTTTTTTGTCATTTTACATCGCTCTTTACTTCATTTCCAAATACTCAGAAAACTTTCACTAGAAACTCTATTTTATATAACTGAATGTAATGTCCAGTTAAGTTTCTTTGCTTGCCATGTTATTGTATGCAATTTGCTTTATCGAGTGAAATTTTCCAGCGTTGTCCATTTTGTTGTGCAGTACTTTGCGTAGTTAAACAAATATTCATTGACTATTTACATTTTACTTTGTAGTGTTAAAATGCTTTTATCATATGTTTCTCTTAGAAAAAAAAGTATTTGCAGTACTTTGGATCCTTGATTATTCTTGCAATTTTTGAAGTGACAATGACTTTTTTTGAGGTGCCATTTTTGTTTGCTTGCTTGCCAGCCTTTGATTGCTGTGTTTGCCATAGAACCTTTTGCTTGTGAAAAAAATATCTTTCATTCTCAACTCTTTTGTATTTTGTTATCAGATACCAAATATTATATGATGCAATGACATTGAGAAATTACGTCACAATGCGATCGTGCCGCTAGTAGACGCACCAGATATTGTCTTCAGTTCATTAGTACATTCATTATTTTGTCAAATGTTAATTTAATTTTCAAGTCTTAACTTATATTCTACATATGCAAGTCAAATGTATGTACAAAAGGGAAATACATGTTAATACTTTGTTTCATTATGGTAAAAATGTGGTTCACAGTTCAACAAATTTTCAAGGATTTTGATGGGTTTCCCTCTACCTTATGATCTATTTTTCTGCTTTTATTTAAACCAATTTGCCATCAGAGTTGAATTCCCCCTTTAAAACAACTTCTTGATGTGGCCCACTAGGTTACAATATTGCATCAAGATTTTTATTAAAATACATGATAATATATGATCTGAATTTGTGTCAATATACCTTAATTGTATTCATATGTATGGTCTTAAATGAGTGCACTGTGTTAATGTTATGCAAAGTACATGTAGATAGAAAACGAGTATAATATATTATTACTTATCTGTAAAAGGAAAGTGACTTCGGATATGTGTGTTATTGATGGCAATACTACAGTAAGAGAGCATTTTATCCTATTTTAAGTGCTTCTATTCAACAATATTTTGTAGTTTTTTGTATGCATAAATGATTCTTGCATTATTTATATGGTCTAAATTCTGTGTGTAGCGGAAAGGTGAAGTAAAAATTAATCATCCTAATCAACTTGTTGCACTTTCTTTATCCTTTATCACGTATGAATGTTTATTTCTACTTAAATGATTTTGGAGAGATGATGCAATCGATTTCCAAACCAAGAGAGATAAAAAGATAGATAGATAGATATACAGATAGATATAAAAAAAATATGGATAGATAGATAGATAAATAGTTAGATCGATCGATAGATAGATAGATAGATAGACTAACCTAATCTTATAGAATATACACTTGTAGTGACATATCTATTCATGTATAGATAAAGCAACATGTTGCATTTTCTTTAAAATTATTTTATTTTGTAATCAAGTATTGTACACTGTAAAAACGCTGTTTAAAGTTTTAAGCACATTGTTTCAACCCGTCACTTCAACAACTATTGTTTAAACTTTTTAAACTGTTTAAACTTTTTAATCAACTGTTTAAACTTTTTAAAGAAGTTGTTAAAAGTTTAAACAACTTATTTGTTTAAAAGTTTAAACAACTTATTGTTTTTGTTTTTTTTACTGTTTAGGTTTATGAATAAACATCATCCCTTTAATCCTAAGTGTATCAGGTTTTACTCTCCATTCTTAAAGAACATATATTTTGTAGTTGATTTGGGCTGAATTGTATTTGTATATACTTGAAGCCTTTACAAAACAAACTTAACAAAAATCTTATTTAAGTCATCTATGCACGTCAACAGGGTTGCTTTTTGAGTGATTTGTTTTTGTGACAAGCAATTAATAGCTTGTCAATGTTTTTAATAGCTTGTCGATTTTTAATATGTGGGTCATATTTAGATGATATCCACATAGAAAGATGAATTAGTAGGAGTATAAAAGCTCCAAAATGTTATCGATATATCTATTATTGAATTATCTCACATGATAATGATCTGGTTTTAATGAAAAAAAAGCTTGCCTGACTTTTACCAGCCTTTCTGATATTGTAACTACTGCCTGATAATGGTAAGAATAAAGTGCCATCATGTAATAAGAGTTTAATTCTGATGGAATGCCTATGTTTTAAGACATTAAATGCCCATTACATTGCCTTTCAGTCTCTACTCCTTTGTAAATTTGTTGTAAAACGGAAGGGGTGTTGCAACAAATTTGCTATTGAACGCAAATCAATTTCAGGTCCCAAAGTCAATTTAAAGTCGTGCATTTCATTGCAGATTTATAATAAATTGATAATCTGCTATTTGCATCAAACAATGATTTGCATGGTTAAAATTGATCTATCGCTTGTAAAAGTGCATCTGAAGATTGCAATTGATTTCAAATATTTTCTTGCAACACCCCTTTTATATTAAGCAGAAACAGTAAAAGTGTGTAATTATATGAATTATCTAGTATGACCCTTTCTGGCATTTTGAAGTCTTGAAAAACAATTAGAAAGGGACTTATATAATATTCAGCATGCATTGCAGAGTTTTAGCTGTCTTGTATTTATGCAAACATTGTTTTTTTTCTTATATTTATGCACATGAATCCATTCAGGGAATACTATCTGAATCATATAAGTTCATGCACCTTTTTTATTCTTGTTTCTTTGTTGTTTTTGCTGCTATAGGTTGACATTTAAGATGTCTTAATGAAATAACGGAATCAAATTCCATTGACTTGGTTGCCATATACATACCACAATTAATATTCCAATCGAAATTGAGGGATCAATTTATTTATACAATCTATCTTCTTACTATTAAACTATACTAGTATATAATAAAGTTTATATATTCATGTACACGAAACTGATATAGTTGCTGTGATTGTTGTAATGTGAAATTGGTGCTTGTTTCATTTGCTAATTAAACTCTTTGTCGCTGAAATTACTCTTATTAATCACCTTTTTGTGTAGTTATTTCTCTGTGTTTTAATTTCTTATTAATTTTCAAATATTGAGTGATAATTTTTTCCACCGTTGTTAGATGTGGTAAATTATATTCTTGAGGTATTTTAAAAGGTTGATCCAAATATAAGTTGACAGAAATTATGAGGAATGTTATAGCATTTTGAAATTTCACTTCAATGTTCACGCATTTTCGAGCTCATATTAAAACATTGGGTTTGCCTTGAGTATTGTCATAAACTGAAACTACATTTGCACGAATCGGTAGGCCTATATTGTGTATAATTGATGTCAAGATCACTAAGAAATGACCGGAAGACACGTGACTAAATAAGGCCAAATATTGTAATCTATGACGTCACTTCCTGGTGTTGTACGTCTTCGATTTATCGATCTGCTTCCAATAGAGGGTGATTTTTTTTATATTTTTTTTTACATATGACGTTCGCTGCAAATAGAAGTAAAGAATGTTATTTTGACGTCACAGAGATGGAAAGTGGGTCGCATATAAAACTTATCCACACAATCATCTCCAATGAAATAACACACACCGAAATATGAATATAACGAAAGTTTATGTACTTTAACTACCTGGTTCGAGAGAGATTAGCAATATTGTGCAGCTCTATAGCTTTAAAAAAGGTAATATGTTTTTATAACTCCATGTGATTTCTCTCCTTCTGTTTTCTTCTCCTCCTCCTTCCTCTCCTCCTTCTTTTTCTTCTTCTTCTCCCCCTCTTTCTTCTCCTCCTTTTTTCTCCTCCTCTTTCTTCTCCTCCTCTTCCTTATCCTTCTCCTTCTCTCTCTCACTCTTCTTCCTCCTCGTCAAAATCTTGACTCGATCTACTGGAATGATAAGTGACGAAGAACGATAATTCTAGGGAATATTGTCGAGAAAAGGATTCATATCCAATATTGTGAAAAGTAAGGAAAGGGTGGAAACTAATAACACATTTTTCGGATAAATAGAGTGAACGATTAAATGATTGTAAAGAAGCTTATGAGAAAGGACGTCAATCTCAAAAGGCATATAATACGAATTTAAGCATGTTAAGTTACATAATCAGAAATTTACCATGTACCTTATTGAGAAAGGTTTTCTTCATCTTCTTCTTATTCTTTTTCTCCTCTTCATTCGTTTCTTTTTACGGGGGTGCATGATAGCTGATAGATATAACCCTTCTCGGTCGTCTAATTAACTCATGTCGCTTCATTATAAGAAACCGGGCTATAACTACACAAAGTGACATCAATAACCTTTCATTGTTATATTGAAACTTACCCGAACGGAAGAAGAATGGAGACGATTGACTTTTGGGCAGAAAATACGATAGATTTAGATTTAACCATCAAGCTCGATTTAAAAATTTAAAAAAGGAACAGCTGTATGGATTCGAGATTAAAACGAAAAAGTCACGGGAAGAGAAAGGATTTCAAGTTATGCATGGCTGAAAATAAGATATTGAATAAAAGTTACTCCTTGGTTGAATTTAGAGAGCTTAAGATGTTGTGTAGGTCTTCTTTTTAGGGTATCATGTCAGGATTAGTCATGTTGTTGTGGTTATCCGTAGACAACGCGCGTCTGCATTTAGGGCATGAGTCTGTGAAGGGGATTGGGGAAACTAAAGCGACTCCGATTTAGCGGGGAAACTAAGCAATAATTGCAATGATTATAAATGATGTAGTGGAATAATGAGAAAGTACAAGTATCAGGCGTTGTTTAATGATGTCTCGAGTCTTGGCTACCATATTACTGAAAGGAAACTTACATGGGAATTTATGTCAGGTTTAGTGGTTTACTTCACTTATCTTTGGTTTAGAGACGATCGGGATTGGGGGAGGGATTTTAGAAATTAAAGTGACTCCGATTTAGCAGAGAAAATAAGCAATAATTGCAATGATTATAAATGATGTAGTGGGATAATGAGAAAGTACAAGTATCAGGCGATGTTTACCGATGTCTTGAGTCTTGGCTACTGAAGTACTTAAAAGAAACTTGTATCAGGTTTAGTGGTTTATACCTCACTTGTCTGAGAGGAGCGGGATTCGGGGAGGGATTGTCGAAATTTAAGTGACTCCGGTTAAGCAGGGAAAATAACCAATAATTGCAATGATTATAAATGATGTAATGGATAATGAGAACATATACAAGTATCAGATATTGTTTAGCGATGTCTCGTCGAGTCTTGGATGCTATAATTGAAAGAAAATTGTGTCACTTTTGCATTACGTGTCTTTGAATTCGAGGCGGGTGGGTTTGGAAGGATTGTCGAAATCAAAGTGATCGAGGATTAACATAAAAAATAGGCACATGGTTGAAAATATGGTCAATCATTTTATTATCTATTGAAAACGAGTTGTTCGTGTATAACGTTAGAGTGACATTGTATGTGGTCAGTGACAATTGAAAACAAAATGCAATTTATTTTACTGACCATTCGAACGTCGTCGTTTGGACAAATGAGTCTTTATTACAATGGCGGGAAAATAAAGTGTTCTATTATAGTAGTTGCAGGGGGAAACATAAGTGAATGCAATGATGATGTAATTGTATGAATTGCGTACATTAAATACAGCATGTAGAATCAGTTTAGATGTGGTATTTAGTACATACATAATAAGCATGACGAGTAGTGCTATTTGTAGGGAATAAAGAGATATATATTGTAAAACTTGTAACGACAGTGATTTATCGATTTCTAATATATAGTCAGTCGAACGGGATCATTCGCCTCTTCTTTGCCAATAAGCTAGAAAAAATCATAGAAATACATATTGTAAATAGTATGAGTAGCTTAAAATGTGTGAGATTTTACCCCCAAAATCAATTATATTAAAATATGGAAGATAAAAAACAAAAGAATGTTAGCTAATAATTGCGACCGATCTCTGTTATTATGTCATCAGTCATTAAGACTAATTTGGCGCAATTATTCACTGCTGTATGATTACCGCCGTATAAGCTAAAACAACAACAATAACTTAGCTTTCTCATGGTATCACTGATTTAGATAATAATATGATAACTATTTTACTTCTTTTTATAGTATCTTTATATTGATTCACACTAAATCATATTCTCGGTAGATTTTTCAATGTTTTCTTATAGGTCCTTTATACTAATCGAGGTTGTTGTTTTTTAGAGTGATATAATCACCATGTTTCCTGTAATACTTCCGGTAGTAATCTTTTTACATCATTTTCTGTTATTTGTTGTGATAACACTAAGAAAACCGGTCAACATTTTGTCTCCTTAATGACGCATTTGTTGTTTCGAGGATTTTAAATGATTTTATTTGTGTTCTATTTTTGTTCCTTTTAACTTCGGCGTTACCAACCTTGGCTTTAGGAAATGGTAAAAACTATTGGCCCGATTCGGTATCCTGGATAAAATCAATTAGACATGTTCGATATAATCCTCTTATTGTTTGGATTAGTTTAAAACCTGAATACCTCATACTGAGTAATGTTTGTGGTCAAATTAGAAACCCGAAAACGAATTGGCATAAGTGGTATATTGCAAAAAATCTTTAAAAACCCACACGCATACGATTAAAGAAAAAAAGCATGAAAATACGAAGGTTCTTTTATTCAATTCATGAACGATTCAATTTTTTTAAGTAATCTGTTTTAATTTCAGTTCATACAGTTAATATTTGAAGAAAAAAAATGTGCGGATATTTTACATCTGCGTTCTGTTTAACAGAGGAGGCCATGCGCGGCGATTTCGTGATTTGTGTTGAGCGTATGTGTGTGTGGGGGGGGGGGCTCTCGGGGGAGACGACCCCTCCCATATGATCCTGTGTAAAAGGGTGCTAGCCATGTATCTCTGCGATGTTATATTTCATCCACTCTCCACATATGCGTAGTTATACTATTTACTTAACTCATGTGCAATTTGTTTTGAATATTCATGTAGATGCTTGACCTGCAGGCCAATTTGTAAAACGGTTGTATGTGCTTATACTTAAAGATTCTGTCATGCAGCGTAAAAACAAGTAAATCAAATAATAGGCCTTACTGAATGAATGAACGAACAAATGAAGGGAAAATGAATAAATAAACTAATAGATGAATGAAAAATTAATCAATTTCAAATTATTTAATTCATAAATAAGTAGATGAATTAATAAATGAATGAATAAAAATCAATAGATAAATTAATTGATAGGAAAATAAATCAATACATGCAATAACAAATGATACCAGTATGACTAATCTTTACAAACACACATTTATGGAAACTTCGTAAATTTATTGTAATATCCTCGGGATTGAGAAAGACAACGATGGCCGACGCATAGGAAAAGAAAAGATAAACCACATCGTGTTTTTGCCGGTGACATAACATACATGCAGGAGAGGATGCTTCCTTGATGTCATACCACAATGATGTATGGTATAGTAAAAAGGAAAGATACAAGGCCTGTTTTCCTAATCAAACTCCTACTCAAAATGTTGAAGTTCTCCCTATTCGATTCTAATTTCCGTATTATGATAGATTATTCTCTTTTGATAAATGCATGCCCTTTGAAAGTATATATTATTTTGTGAGATCAAGCGAATTTATATTTGAAATAACGATTATCATATTGGGAGGAGGTAGCTTAGTGAGTTGTCATTAACAGTGGCGTGATGCGGGCAAATTTGAGCGGGCTAGACGTGCACATGCGTTTCGGGTAAAATTAGAAAAAGTTGCGAGATGGCGAAGTGAGTGAGCAAATATATGACCTTGTTAATCCAAAAATCTAATTTTTGTAATAGATTTGACATAATATTCACAAAATAATATAATATGTCACTCTTTTCTCCTTTCCTTTTTTTCTTTTCTGCTTTGTCGTGAACATTTTTGGGGGTCCATGGCCACCTCAAGACCCCCCCCCCCCCATCTGAAGGCCAATGAATAAAAAGGTTTCAGTCAAGGAGTCATTCCGAACTTATTGAAAATGACCATTGTTATTCATTATTTCTTGTCACTTTTTAGTGCCAACATTTTCAATGATTTTACAGAGTAAGGCAGGTCACGCATTCCCAGAAATAATATTAGAAAGCATTAAACTTGTCTCCATCGTCTTTTCAACCACTTTTTTTTCATCCTTTAAAATAAGATAAGCATTGAAGTACACAATAAAATACAAAGTGCAATATATCATGAACCTTTTCTGAAGTAAAGATATGAAAATATTCCGAGAAAATTGATGGCTTTTGTCGGAAAATATTATATTTTATCAGGTTCCATTGATTGTGTAGGACATTAATTATTTAATATAATAATATTATTATTTCTTTCATGAGTATTTCTCCTACATGTGTTAACTTACGGGCGTCCAATAACGTGAGATTAAAATAGGTCACTTTTCTTCAAATCTTTCTCCACTATCTAACGTATATAAAGAGAATCTTCCTATTGTAAAGCAGAAGGGGTCATATACTTCACACCTGATTCTTGTAGAAGGGCCCTTTCTAAAGTTTCGAGAGGTGTCAACTATTTTGAAAGCAACTAGAAATCATAAAATACCCAGCGGACCTTTTCATAAATACATAGCGATCGTGTTAACGTTTTGTACTGGTACTTGAAGAAAACGGATTTCACGACCACCTGCGATAGTTTGGGAAAATAGGACCTAGTTGCTCTTTTAAGTTTGCACAATTCTCTTTCGAGATTAAAATATGCAACTTATCTGTAAGAATGGTAAAGGTACAGTGCAGGTAACATCGTCGTTATTTTGTATTTATTATACACAGGTGCACCTAGCCACAATGCACAGGTAGAAATACTTACACAGGTGAGTATATTGAATTAAATCGTTAGAATTCTTACTTGCTATAGCCCCCCCCCCCTTCTTCAGCTGCTATCGATCGCCTAGATATCGTACAGATCGGCGCACGGATCGTCTGCGTTGATTGCGCTTTTGTATTTCAAGTGGGTCATTGTGCGGTAACGCTTAAATTTCTTTTTCTGATCTTTTCCAGTTTGAGACAAGAGAAGAAACAGCATGATGAGAAAAAAAATCAGCATCATATATCCTCTTAAAGCAAGTTAAGGCAGTCAACAATTTAACATAAAAAAGAAGGTAAGATGAACAACACCACACTGTCGCATAAACAGGATAAAATCGGTGGTAGGAAAAATTTAAGAAGATTTCTCAATCAAAATAACGGGACGATTTGTAATCGGCTTTCAGACCTACAGCATTGCTTTCAGTCCAAACGAGAACAAAACAAAATTGACAAATCAAATTTTGAATATCTCTATGTCGTGAATTTCAGAATTATAATGGTGCTATATTTCGTAGGACAGCCAATCTTGCAGAGAAATGAACACTTCAAGCGTTTAAAGATTTGTAACAATATTTATGTCATTTCTGTTGGAAATAAATCTGAATCTGAATCTAATAAGATATTCATCAATTTCAATGTTATTATTTGCAACCTAATAAAGTTACATACATTTCAATATACAACTAGTAATTAAACATGCATGGATTTTCGAACTTGATATTTTAGGGCAGTCTCGTTCGCGTTTTTAATAGAAATCTGTAAACCTTATTGAGCAATATACCCAATAATCGTTTAATAAATCACATAACAAATCTGCTCTACCATGATGATCACGTTTACAACTGGGACAATTCCAAACAAAAAATTAAGAGTATAGTCTTGTACAATCATGCTATCTTCAAGACGATCCAAGTAGACTATTTCGTGCCCGAACAGCATAACATCATTGACATTAAAATAAGAGAGAATTCGAAATTACATTTCTTTGACCTGCTAGGAGTTAACATCTTTATCTCGGAAGTTATAATTGACCACTTTGTAGGCTAACGATTTCTTATGCTCAAGTTAATCCCAGAGCCCTTAAACTGTTTGGAATAGGCAACCGTTATAGTCCAGATCCTTTCTCATAATATCTTCTACTTTTTCAACAAATAAATTGATTTTCCTCTGTTTGACTAAAATGTTGGCCTTTTGGTTCATGACCACAGATAGATTTTGTTAACAAATGAACAGCAATCATACAAACAAAACTAGAGTTCAATAAACTCCAATGGCGTGGAGACAACCTATAAAACGCTTTGTTACAATCGTTGCTTTTTCTAAATGACTCGTTCTTTCTTCCGCGTTTGTTCTTTGCCGCCCAATTAACCGATCGAAGCGAGTTGTATCGTCGGGGCGTAGCAGGGGGATGTCGTGTCCAAACACCCGTAGGGTGATCGAAGCCGCGGAGTTAACATCGGCTTAAGTCGCTTAACAATACAAAGTTCTCCACGGGTGGGACCAAACGCGATCCGTTTAACTCTTCGTAATGAATGGTGCTTGAAATATTGTAAGGGTGCTATCACAGTAGTCACCTAATCAAGTTGTTTTTAGCTCCATTACAATCTACAAGTTATACACCCTTTGCATCTTAGGGTACTCAAAATTATTTCTCATCCCCTTCTGCCTGTGCTGGCCTATTTTATTCTGGCTTTCTTAACATTGAAAGTATTTTTTTGTTTAATTCCTTCGCCCTTTACGAGGCTGAAAGCATTTTTTTTTTTTGGGGGGGGGGTATTATGTTAAAAGACATAATAAATCGAGTGACAGAAGCGATCGAGTCTAGCACGTTGTGAATGTGATGATGAAGATGATGAGGAATAGGAAAAAGAAAAAAAGAAGGGGAAATTAAAGGACACCTGTTTCAAATGTTTTAAGAAAACGGGGAGAATGGCACTTTTTACTTTATCCTAGAGTGGCGCCAGTGATCACATGATTGGTGGGGTTGATCGTATTGTAAGGATATTTTCGGTAGGCCTGGGGGTACATTATTTGATACATTTTCACTCGGTGAGTAGAGTCATTTTTCATTCAATATTCTGTTTACGTTAGTTTATTGAGACTATCTTACGAAGATGTAAACATAGCGCTCCCCGTTTTCTTCATCTTGATAGATATGATCTAATATAGTTCGATTGCATTATATAAGAAACCGTGAAATAAGCTTAAATGACACTTGTTGTTGATGATTTTATGTTTGTGATGATGAAGATGACGATGATGATGGTGGTGGTGGTGATGATGATGGTGGCGGTGGTGATGATGGTGATATTGGTGATGATGAAGGTTATGATGGTGGTAGTGGTGGTCATGGTGGTTATGATGATGATGATGATGAAGAAGAAGATGAGGATTCTACATAGTTTCGACTTAACTTCCATTGATACATCTGGCTGGTATATAATTCGTGTTTGGTGAATAAGCTAGATGATGGGCAACAGATGCCAGGCCTGTTTATGACCTGCGACATTTGCTTCCATATTGTCTCCATTAAAGATTGATAGGGAAGCTTCACTTAAAATTCAAATCACTTTAATAACAAAAATAAAATCTTACCCATCATCGACATCACCATTACTATTACTATAATCATCGCCGTCACTGCATCACCATCGTACTCATCGTCATAATCGTCGTCATCATCACCACCATCGACATCATCGTCATGATCGCCGTAATCGTCATCATCATCGTCGTCATAATTGTCGTCTTAGCATAGCTATCATCACCTATGGCCGCACGTGGAATTTTTATCCGGAAGTAGGCTAGAAATAATCATATATTGTTCGAATAAACTCTACAGTGAGCGAGTGAAACTGACAAGTTTGTCAGATGGGCACTTATGCATTTCTCCAAAATGAAATGCCCCACCACCATCATCACCATCGCCATCATCATCATCATCATCATCATCATCACCATCATCATCATCATCATCATCATCGCCATCATCATAATCATCATCATCATCGCCATCATCATCATCATCATCATCACCATCATCGCCATCATCATCATCATCATCATCACCATCATCCTCCTCATTTGATCATTACCAGCATCGCTATCATCGACATCACGATACTACTAACATTATCACTTTCAGGATCCTGGCAATGAGCCCGTCTTTAAGGATAAAACTTATTATCCATTTTATCATTGCCATCTTCATTTTCAAGGCCGTGATGAGATGCTTATTATATCTTCTCATTCCTGAACGTTACCGTGAGGGTTATATAAACATCCGACAATATTAGGACCAGGTAACCGTTCTCTGTCCCATGTTGGTTGAATTCGAAGAGGAAGCTGCCAAGAACTCGCACATTTAAAGGTCAAGTTCATGAAGCCAGGGAGATGAGTGTCATTAAAAATTTCTCCCCCCCCCCCCCTCTGCTAACCACCATCAAAATCATTTGATAGATAATTTATATTCAGAGGCGGATCCCGTACACAAAATTGTAGTTTAAGAGAAATGCAAACTTGTTGTCCTCCCAGCACAGTAAATTATACAAAAACTTTCAAATCTTCCAGGCTCAAATCCACTCTATAATTCTCACCAAAATATTACGATTATCACCTCAGCACCCCCCCCCCCCTCCACCACCACCACCACCACCACCACCTTCCCCTCTTTGCGCATTCAAGATATGAGCACTTTACCACTGAATGCACGGTATAGGTAACGTCTTATTTCAACTCCAATGAACTGTTCTCCCAGCTGACCCCGTTGATACCATTATTACCCTTGTCCATTCCAATACGTAGAGCACCTGAAAGACAGAAGGTCCTATTTTGTAAAAAAAAGTCTTTAAATCGGAAATCGAACTCACAACCTCCAGTCCATGAGGCGGGTACTCTACCACTGAGCCACCATGGTCAGGATGGAGTTAGTTTTGATTTCGAATTATTATTAATAGACAGTGCCATTTTAACAACATGATTAAGTGTCATTTCTTCTTTTAACCGCCAATGTAAATGAAGTGAAAATGATCGATTGATTCCGCTAGACTGATTAGCCAGAAATATTTAAAGAAAATTATGTGGGCGATATCCGTGTCTTGTCTTTGTCATAGTTGTTATTACAATATCATTGACCTTTTCCTAGTCTTCAATCAAAACATTTCCTTTATAGGCTTGAATGTCAGTCTTGAATAATCTCAAATGAAATAGCGTGAGTAAAAGATGTACTGAAAAGAATAATGAAAATAATAAGATTGTTATGTTTAGTATGTATTAGATATCAAAATGGAGTCAGTGGTCATGGTACTGAAAAATGATAAAGATACATCCTTCTAGCGCACAAAGTTGCACGTTAGGTATCATATCCTTAATCTGCAGTTTGACACGTTACAGCGTCGGAATATCTATCTTTGTAATAACCAGTATGGTGCATGGCTCAGTGGTATAGTGTCTGCTCAATGAACGGGAGGTCCTAAGTTCGATCTCCGGCCAAGTCATACCAAAACTCTTAAAGAATTGGACATTCTACCTTCTTGCTAGGCGCAAAGCATTTAGACATTATAGGCCATGCAGCAGGCAGAGGTGTTCCCGAACTGAAGTGGTTGCTCTTGGTAAAATAAAACGTTATCATTATTTTTATTATTATCATTATTAATATTAGTTGTAGTAGTAGTAGTAGTAGTAGTAGTGGTAGTAGTGGAAGAAGCAGTGGTAGTAGTAGTAGTAGTAGTAGTAGTAGTAGTAGTAGTAGTAGTAGTAGTAGTAGTAGTAGTAGTAGTCAGTAGTAGTAGTCAGGTTTATCCCTAAAATAATCGACCTCACTCTACATTTTCATTTCATAAATATTCACATTAACTGTAAATTTATACAGTTTTCATACCTCAAAATCATGAAAAATACAATTAAAATCACATTTGAAATATTACAAAGACATAAATCAAAGTACTCTAATGATTATGTAATATAATAGCTGTATCATGGAGGAAAATCATAGATTGTGAATCAAGTACCTTTAGCATAAATAAATCTATGGTATCGTTGTTATTCATCATTTTTATTCAAAGTCTGAGTTTGAATTGAAAGCTTACTGGAAGGAAAAAACCCATCTAGATGGCGATTAAAACATGGTTCATCTCTGGAAGTTTAAAAATATGATCTCTTGACAAAAATATGGATATATAAAGAGTGCTTATACTGTATACTGACCCAGCAAAGTCTGGGTTCTTTCACGAAGTCCCTCATAACGAGTTTGCCTCTTTAAGAATGCAAATTTGGTAACGATATACAGATTGAAATACATATAATATCCATGATGTTTGCCAAGCTAATTCTTTAGCAAATAGATATTCTCCGTTCCTCCTGAGAAGGAAAACATGGACACAATATGAAAACAAATAATTAGACAATTTAGTGGAAGTTGACATTTATTGTTGTGAATTGGGCGGGTAAATTAGACGGATATTTGTTTAAACTACTTCTATTATGTTTTGACCCAACTGTGAGCTTCTTTTCCTCTCGGGCTGAGTCACCTTCGCTATGAGAAAGCAAACCATGGGATGCCGAGAGAATAATCTGTTGAAATCACGAACCAATCCAAAGATTTTTATTTTGCCGATGGAACGGAATGAATTATTTTTGTATTAAACTGTACATGGGGAAACATGAATTCAATTGAACATGAAATGTTTTAAGGGGAATTCACACCAAACGAAGGGTTATTTCAAAAGGGGGGTAATTCAGAGAAGAAGGTGAAAGTTGAAGAAATCGGATAAAAATAATGTAAGAAGGATACATATATATTTTTTCAAGTTGTAAAAATTGTAATCTCTATGCCTGTGTATTTTAAATTGGCAACACATGAAATAGCATTGTGATGTACAATGAGAACAACTTCATCATTTTTTTTCGTATACAACATTGTCAAAAATGTTATTTTAATGGATAAGGTAATTTAAAAAAAGGTCATAACTTTGCCCTTCCTTCCCTAATATCTTGTAACTTTCAAAAGTCTGTACCCACCCCCCCCCCCACCCCCACATTCATTCAAATCATTCTGCCTTACGACATTTTGACCGAACGTGTTTGTAAGTGTGATAGGCATAGATACCAGTAGATCTTGGCTTAGTGGTGGCGCGCCCGCCTCATGAACAGGAGATCGCGGGTTCGATCCCCGGCCGAGTTATACCAAAGATTTCTGCCTTTCTTGTCAGACGCTCGACGTGTGAGAGTGGGAAAGGGTAATGGTAACATATTAAGTTATGCAGGGTCCCGCTTGAAAAACAGCTAATAGTTGATGTGGCTATACCCTGGGAAAATTAGGGTTATCATTATCAGATAAAAAAGGGGGTGAAAGAACCAGTATTGACAGCATGGGTGTGTCCACAAGCAGGGGTGTGGAGCATAATAATTAGGGGCATTGGGTTGTCTTAACAATAAAGTGTTGATACATTAATAGGATACCACACTACTGTAGAGTAAGGTAAATTGGTGATATGATACATCTTGACGTAGAAACGGAGTGACGTGAAAAGGAACATACATATTGTTGTCGACATGAAGAGTGTCGAAACGCAAGAATTTACATTTTTGTGCTTTGGAACGGAAGGGGTGCCGAAATAAGAATGTGATGTCATGGATATAGCTATATGGGGGTGGCATAGGCATAAAAGGGGTCAGAAAATTGAGTTACGGATACTTTTAAGTGTAGAATTGTTGAGGTGTAAACCATGATGATGTCGAAAGGAGGTGTGCTGAATTTCGCTACAACCATTGTGTCAAACATGAGCAATGGTTGGGGTGTCGAGACATGGAAGTGATAGAATGTAACTTACAAAGCTTTCGAAATATCGAGAGTCGAGACGAAATACGGCACTGAAATGCAAGGGTGTCGAAAAACATGGTAGTGAAATATAAGAGTGTCGAAACATTATTATGGTTGTCTAAAAAATAAGGGTTTTGAAAGGAGGTAAGCCGAAATAGGGATGTCGGCAGAGTGAATTATCAATACATGTATATATCACGTCTGAGGGTGTCGACAAATTGGGCACTGTGTGTCGAATATAAGAGTGTCGAAATCAGTTATTTAAAAAAAAACTGCGATCACTTTATATACACACATGGGAAAATAGTTATAACCAATTCTTCTACATTCTGGAAATGTTATTGAAGAAAAAAAAACGGCCATATATTGTCTATATTATATACACATTGCATTATCTGATTAAATATAAGTGTTATTTCCCCTTCTGAACTTGACCCGTTTCTTAATAATTCCCTCCTCTCTTGTATAAAATACGACCGAAATATATATTATTGTTCCCTTTACAATGGTTAGATTCTCTTGTTAGCTTGATAAACCGCGGATCGTGATCTTTATGGATTAAGTATCATTGAAAAAGGCGCTACGGATTAAACGCAGACAGCATGACACAAATTGAAATGCAAACGAGCACGATGTCACACGCTGCGTTACATGTAGCATTTTTTCCCCTTTTTGTACAATTATTGATATACATTTCTCGTCCATAACGCGGAATCATATGGGGGAGTCGGTCTCACGGCGCATGAATAAGGCGGAGAGCGCAGCGTTTAATAAGACTGAGGAGATCCCACGTCATGGGCTACCTAGGATATGTATAAATCTCCTTGTTACTTGTAAAGACAGTGGCAAAAGCTCAGAGACGTACATTCCGGAACAGAGTAAATTATTGAAAATGCCCTCTAAAATTATGACAAAAAGAGTTGGGAGATCTTCGTCGAAACTTTGCGAACAGGAACGGTAGTTTCATCTAAGTTTTAGAGCTGACGAAAACCCATGTCATTTGTTCAGAATCAAGGACTAAACTGCTGACTTATTCACCAATATTCGACAAAGACTTCTATGTTATTATTTGCCCGTCATAAAAGGCATTTGAAAATATATTGACTATGTTCTAGAATCATCCCTACGTCACTGGACAATTACTCCCGAATGATAACTTGACTGCCCAACAGCAATTACTAAACAATTACAGTTTATGAATGAATGTCCGGTGAATTATTATCAAGAGCTCTATTTATCTCCGCATATATGTGTTACATTAAATTAACTATCCTTACATATTTATCCATTAACAGTGCCTGGTGTTTTATATTTGCTTATTTTATTCATATTCTTCTTTACGTTTTTCTATTCTTCTTTATTATTTCTGTTTTCTTTAGACAAGTTTACATTTTTGAGGTGTAAAAAAAATCTTTTATTTTTGTTTTACAGTAATTTCACATGCGCTACTATATAGTATATACCTTTGGGACGTAGTATGTACTTCCTTACCATTCTGAATCGAAGGTCTACAGTTGTAAAACGATCTCTCATATTACCAATTGCTGGCCGTGTAATTAGTTCCAAAAAGGTAGAAATAAGTTACTGACAGTCATGACAGTATGCAATGCTAAACCCAAAAGTTGCGTTCAAAACCTCCCCATAGCATTTTACCTCTTTAAGTGCCGATGCTCCCAAAGGACGCAATCAACACTTACAAATTCCATGGAACTCATTTTTGATGTGTTAAGAGTTAAAAGACATCACTTCTGTCATCTATTTAAGTCATAATGCATTATGATTGGGGTGCATTGTGGGAAGAAGACAAAGGGCGTCTTGTGCGGACATCTTTATTTGATTTAACGAATAATACGTATTGGATCAAATCATTCATGGGATATTGGTGTTTGAAAAGTAATAGTTATGGATATGTGTGCCTTGTTCTACTAGGGCTACGTTGCATAAAGAGTTGTAATTAAACATAACTTTTAAAATCAAGCGCAACGTATTCCTAAACCACTCAAAAGTCTGCATTCGAGACTTGCTCCCGATTTTGTAAGTTGCGATCAATCACATCTCGTTTTGTAAAAGGCCCCAGATATTGATACTGAAAAGATATGAGTTGCTTATGGGACTTACAAGAAAAGTTGGAGGGGTACCATCGCAGAAGGGTACTGAGCTAAAGCTATGAAGGGGTAGATTTTTTTTCCAAAGTGTAAGTTTTCTTGAAATTTGCAAGCGACCTTAACGAACAATTTTGGCACAACTTTTTTCATACAAGGAAAATAATAGTAATGATAGCTGGGTAAACGAGCTCGAAGCTCAAAGGAATTGTTAAAAATTATTCCGAGAAAGTAACCCCCCCCCTAAAGAAAAAAAAGTTGTCTAAATTTGAGGTATCTTGCCCCCCTCCCGCCCCCTCTCCCACAGAACATGATATGTTAGTATTCATCTTATCTTTACTCTCACCCTCTCACATCTTTCCCTACCTGCCCTCCCCATCCCCTCCACTCTCCCCACCCCGTTCCCCCTTCTCTCTACTCCTTTCCCGGCTCTCTCTACCCCTTTGTTTTTAAATCACGAATCCCCTTTTTAACATGTTTTACTCTTTATTTGTTTCGTTTCTGCCCTCGACATCAATTTTCAGAGAGACATAATATATGTATATAGCTGTCATGGGGCACACAACTGCAGCTATGTCGCTTTAAGCATGGACCTACTAGGTCCATGCTTAATCCAAAACCTATTTTGCTTGGAACCGGGTAAATTTTGGCGCATTACCCCCGAGGTCGCCACGGCGAAGACCCCTGACTCAATTCCTCAATAGTAAGTGTCACAAACTCGGCGAAAATACGAAAAGGGTTGTAAAAATATTATCCAATTTGTCCCGGAATTCTCAAAACCGAAAGTTCAATGTCTTCGTTTGAGTGTGCATCTTCTTGGGGGGGGAAACACAATTGGTTATTATGAAGATGATGGTGGTTGTGATGGTGATCATGATGGTGGTGGTGGTGGTGGTGATGGTGGTGATGGTGGCAGTGATGGTTTTGCTGGTGATGGTGAAGATGGTGATTGTGATCGGGATGGTGATGATCATGATGGTAGTGCGGTGGTGATGGTTACTGTGGTGATGGTAGTAGTGATGGTGATGGTGGTGATGATGATAGTAATGGTGATTGTGATCGGGATGGTGATGATCATGATGGTAGTGCGGTGGTGATGGTTACTGTGGTGATGGTAGTAGTGATGGTGATGGTGGTGATGATGATAGTGATGGTGATTGTGATCGGGATGGTGATGATGGTGGCGGTAATGGCGATGTCAGTAATGGTATGGTGGTACGGTGATGGTGGTAGTTGTCGCGGCGGTTGGGGCGTTGGTGTGGTGATGATTATGTAACAACACTGTAACTATTACTGTATGTTTGATCGTGGTGCATGATTTTCGTGGTATTTTCGTGGTGGTTACACCTCAAAATCATTGAGTACAATTTCACCCAATATTGGTTAGAAAGGGAACATGCATGTTTGCTGGATCCCTTTTTAACCCCATATTTCAACGCAACGTTGTGTAAAATTTACAAAATATTGGGTATTTACCCAACCAACGTGCATGCTCCCATACCATTGGGTAAAACTTATTTTAGAGTGTATGATTGTTATGGATACACGTTGATTTGATGGTGATAAGGGCAATTGTTAGATGCAGGGTCTAGCTTGTCACAACGAATGTGTTGTCGGTGATCAACCTGTGGCAGTGACGGTGATGATGGTATCTCTGCAGATGTCTGAAATGAAGCCGGCGATTAAATTGCGTTGGTATGTAGGGGATGGAGAGAATGGAGAGTGCATTCAACCTTCAGAGAATACCAAAAGACTGTAAAATGATTTAGAGACTTCATTACGAAGTATTGCGCCATGTAAATGAAGAAAATCATCATCATTAATATTGATTTTTATTTGTAAAAATAGAAAGGGGTCGGGGGGAAAATGAGACGTTAGAAAAAAGTAAAGGACTGTATGGATCATGCGCATTGCATCCTAATGAAAAATAAATAAATCTATATCTCTGAAACTATTTCAAATCCACTTTCAGTGTACTGAAACCGAAAGTTTCATGCAGACGAACTCTCTCCAACAATTTTCTTTGCCATTTTGTTAGTTTATCTACACGGGTGGCTCCCCGCGTGTAAAGCCGAACCGTCTGCAGAACTGCACTCGCACCTTGATCGCCTCCAGTTCACGAGTCATGCGCGCGCACGGTGAAAGAAAGGAACAAACAAAACTTGCAGACGACATCCGTCCGAGATGGGAAGCGTTGCTATGGTAACAGGAGATTACCTCATTTAATCTTGGCGCCATGCGTCCCATCCTCACCCCTCTGTAGCCCCATTTAATCATAATCATACATCGGTTGCAGATATATCTATATTTTTATTTGGAAATAGGGGTGGTGTTCTGAGCACGATGTTTATCTCTGAAAAAAATATTTGCTTTATTTTTCAACAATAACTCATGTCTTTTGTTTGTGTAATCCTTGAGCAGATATACACGAAGGGAAATAGCATTGGGAAGGGTGTCTCTTTGATCACTCTTAGAATAATTCGAACTTGGAAATGAATTCAAAGACAGGATGAAAAAAGAGATTGTGCTATTCAGAGTAAACATTAAAGACTGACTGGGTGCACGAGTGTGAGTTTGTAGTGTGCATAAAAGTCAACTGAGAGAATGCGTGCATAAAAAAGATATAGTTATACTATATCATACTATTTCATATTATACAGGGTATTTTGCTATGAAAATGAGTGCATGGCGATGTTATGATGGCAAAAAAGTCTTGATTTCAATTAATACTGGAAATCAATGGAATGGAATGGATAGATAGATAGATAGATAGATAAACTAACCTAATCTTATAGAATATACACTTGTAATGACCTATCTATTCATGTATAGATAAAGCAACATGTTGCATTTAGAAAGATAGATAGATAGGTAGGTAGGTAGGTAGGTAGATAGATAGATAGATAGATAGATAGAAAGATAGATAGATAGATAGGTAGGTAGGTAGGTAGGTAGATAGATAGATATATAGATAGATAGATATATAGATAGATAGATAGATAGATATAGATAGATAGATAGATATATATATAGATAGATAGATAGATGGAAAGAAAGAAAGATAGATAGATAGATAGATAGAAAGAAAGATAGATAGATAGATAGATATAGATTCGTTCGAGGTTGTAAAAAATGTCAAACAAAATTGGTTCTCTTTGATTCAACATTATATAGACCAGAAGGAAATATAGGAAAACCCGGAAGCAACATGTATACCATTCCAAAATGGCGCTGACCAGTCTTCTTCAGCAACATGGGGAGATTCGAGATTTCATGAAAAATGGGTGGCAGAAAATCTGTCCCATGTTGTTGAATACCTTTTTTTAAAGCACCCCCAAAAAATCTCAATATGGCAAGAAATGACCCAATTGTCACGAAAAAATAACAGGCCAGAAAGGTTCTACAATCATTACATTCATGGACTTATACAAGGTCCATGTTACATTCGTTGATCAAAAATGCGTAGAGCTTCTAATCTTTATATCATTTGTATTGACAGGTCGAGTCCTTACCCCCCCCCCTCCCTGATCTGTCAATTTTGAGCCATAACTATTGAATGAGTCAGTCCTTCACAAATTCAGTCACTGTCCGATACGAAATCAAACAGGGAGGTGGAGATATCTTGTTTTTCAACACTCCTGTAAAGCAGACAGCAGAGATAAAAAGGAACAAATTAGATCGCTTGCCTCCCGCGGTTTCTCTTAATAACGCGACACAAAAGAGAGTGGTCGTTGGAAAAAGTTCCGATTATTCCAAAATCTGTATTTCATTTTGTTTGCAGACAAGTCACTGGCCGGCCTCTATCTTATAAACTTGAATTGTTACAGTTTATAGGGCAACTAGAAATTGTTTTCATGGATTTTGCACACATTTCGAATGATTTTTTTTTTTTAACAATGCACGTTTTTTTTATAACAAGCATGGAACGGTAGAATTTGTTCCGAGTGTAACATTTGATTTTACTTTGGCTCTTATCTGCTAATATATAATTAACAGATAATAATTACAGTGATCATGAATACATTTCAAATATAGCACCTATCAAAATGTTATTAAGAATTTTCATAACAGAGTACCATTTTACAAATGGTTTATATTAAAAATATATATACATTCAAAATGATAATGATGTCCATATCTTTAAATGCTACAGGGATATTGTTTTAGTTTTTGTTTCAATGTATTTTTGATCTGTTTTTATGAATGCTAATTTCGAGCCATATTTTAGTTAAACGAAATACTTACCTACGAAGGGACTCTGCACATACTTTGTTTATGCCTAGTTCTTACTAGGTATCATTATTATTATTATCAATGTAACATTATTGTATTTCAATTTATCTTTTCTTATGCATGGTGAAACATAAAACAAACAAACAAAATGATTATCAAGGCTTTGTTGGTCGAAAATGTTGAGTTGTTCAGCGTTGTTAAGTTGGCATAAAGAAAATTAAAATGAATGATAATCAACTCTTACCCCCCCATGGGCGGAAATCTCAGGAGGACAAGGGGGCGTGTCCCCCCTACTCAAAATAATAAGGGGGGTGACACAATATCAAATGTCCCCCTACTATTTTCGTCTTTTATGGTTGTAAGAAATACATCATTCAAAATCGAAATAAAACATGAATTTGGGGACGAGATGACCTTACTTTTGGGATGATAACTTTTTTTTGCTTGTCAAATTTTCCAGCCCCTTGTCCCCCGTACCTTTTGGGATAGATTTCCGCCCTGCCCCCCCCCCCATTCTCTTTCCCATCCTCCCGCTACCTATCACTCACTCTCTCTGTCACTATCCCTTCCCCGTCCCTCCACCCCCCTTCGCTCTCTCCCCCCTCTCTCTCTCTCTCTTCGTTCTCTCCCTTTCTACCTTGCTTTATTTCACTTCTTCACTCTCTAGCCAACCTCTACCCCATATTGTATTTATTGCCTCACCCTCTATACCCCGTCTCCCCCCCCCTCTCTCTCTCCCGCCCACAATCTATCCATCATCTAGCTAATTCTTCAGACCTTGAACGTGAGTAGTTGTGTGTTGTAAACTTGGACCCTCCATCAAACAAATGATTGGACATGGTATATAATAATAGGACGAGACAAGTCATTGGCCATGTTGGCGGAGTTAAAGAGAAATAGGGGCATTGGAAGAAATCAAAATTAGATTTTGCACTATCTGCGCGCGCATTCTATTGTTATATCACATTTTTATTTATATAAAAAAATAATATGAATCAGTATCCCTCCATATATCTCACCACTAAAATTGTCAAAAAAGAAAATGACCGAAATCTCAGGTGGGGAAAAACAAATCATCTTTTACGGTCCCACTTTATGTGCGTGATTGTTATTTGCCCAAACAGAGGCGTCATGAGGCATGTCGTATCATTTTTTTTTATTGTGAACGAGCGTGCAAAAGTTTCGAAATTTTTATTTATACAAAAATCCTATTTTGTGATAGATTTGAAACATCATTCAAAAAATAATATCATGTTTCACCCTTCTCTCTTTTCCTTTCTTTCCTTTTCTCTTTTTTTTTATTGGTCGTGAAATATATATATTTTTTTATGGGGGGAAGAGCCCCCAAGGCCCCCCCCCCCGTCTTTACGCCAGAATCAATAACAGAGCAAAATAAGTTAACGTAACATATTTACCTTTCTCGTATTTTCTAGGCTACTCTTAGAAATATTCTTGCACATATTGGATGGAATCACTTCATCAGAAGAGAAGGAAAAAAATGTCTTTAGGTTATTGAATAGTTTTCAACGAATTGTTCCGGTCGAGGGACAAACATCAGCCCACCTTACATCCGAAGAGAGTTTCACGGTGTGTACTTTCTGGCTCGTTCACAATGCGGAAAAGGGGCGAGTTTGAAAATAATACCTTGGTCACATTTTTTCTACGGAGGCCGTATACGGCGAGTCTAGCCGTTTTATTCATTTTTATTTAAACCATGTAGCTGGTACAAAAAATGTCAAAACGGCTGTTTTCGACTCGCCGTACGGCTGCCGTTAATGTGACCAAGGTATAACTGCTTTAAAACACTGGCGTGCAGATAGGGGCTTGTAAAAAAAAAACACTCCACTGCCTTAAAAAACATAAGAAATATTGTAAACTGATAATAATGGATCGTCAGTTTTCTGTGTTTTGCAAATGCAGTATTATGGTTGTAGGGTAGGAATCGCTCATCATTTTCTTCATGATCAGTTGCTTGTTTTGTTAACTGCATTCATAATTTTTCATTTGTTTATCAATTCCATACTATACATGTCCGCTGAATAATATAATAGGAATTAAAGAAAAATATATTTCAAGTAATAAAATAGCCGAGAGTAATCAGAAACGTCTCTTTTGCCCGCTTTTCACTAATTGCACATAATCATGCTAACCATGTTAAAAAATGTGAATGCGTACAGGGGAAAGGTGATATCCCGGTCAATTCATTAAGCTTGGCGTAGTGATCAATAATCACGGCAGTTGGACTTTTATTAATAAAGTAATTTCAACACAATGGCAACGAAGCATGGAAACTAAACATAACCGAATTTATTAATCTGCACTTGATTGATGCTAACAGGCAATGGAGAGTTTTATTTTTCTCTCATGAATGATGCGATGCTGGCAATCTCCTGATTCATACATATATTTAGAGCAAAACGACATTTTTTTGCAGACAAAATGTGTAATTTCGTTATCTTCAAGCATGTCAAAGAGAACGATGGAAAGTGGGCGTCGATTGAACGTCTGGATCACGAGATTCTGTTTTCGGATCAGTTGTGATAAATTTTGAATTTTACAATATCATGAACAAATAAATAAATGAAGTAATAAAAGAATAAAGTATTGAAAAAATTAATAAATGAATGAATGAATAAAATAATAAAGAAATAAATTGATGAATAAATAAATAGATAAATACAAAATGAATGAAAGTGAGAATGACAACATATAAATCAATCGATTAATTGATTATAAATATTCAAACATTTTTAACAGTGTAATGCTTTACACATGAAATTTACGAGAAACTATTACCCAGAAAGGGTAAATATTTGTAAATAGTTATGGCACATATATTTTGTTTGTTTTTTCTGTTTGCAATCGTTAGTTTTTAATTGTTAGTATCATTTTATATTCATGTATGTATTTCATATATCCAAAGGCGTGACAACAGCTCAAGCATCTGCTTATATTGTCATACCACTGCATGTCTGCATGTCTGCAACCTTGGTTTAATCAATTATGTAAATGATCATAATTATACATTATTATTATGTAAACGTTAATGTATTCAATTTTGTGATGGTCACATCATGTACATTGTCATGACATGCAGAAACGAATGAATAAATAAATAAATAAAATAATGCGTAGTCATTGTTCATCATCATTAGTACTTACGAATTATATGCTTTATAATTATGTTAATTTATTTTTGGTATCTCTCTACATGTCTTCTGAGAAAGTTTTATGTTTGTGTCATGTGCCCGTTGTTAGTGATTTGATTGATCAATGTTTCATCTGTTTTCCTTGTTACTCATCAGAAAGGTATGTTTTTAAGCTTAAATATCCCTTTAATCTTCCTTTTTAAAAGGAACATATGAATTAGTCATTTCACTGTTGTCTGAAGATTTAAATGCAATCGCTCTACCGTCATCTTGTAAATCGTGCCAGCGGAACACCAGCCCACATTTCAAAGCTTTCATCAAGAAACAAGACATATGCTTTATGTTTAACATTGTAGAGGGAAGAGATTAAATTAGAGATTAAACCACTCTTGAGTCGATTTATCCTCTCCATAACCTGTTACCTGGTCGGTCGAGATGGAGATCGCTCTCAATCTCCTGTGGATTTGCGGATGAGATCAGATAAAAGGAAATAGAAAGTGTTTTTCATTCTTTGATGTAGGAGCATGCTTTATTGTGCAAATGGAATCCAACTTCCGGATACCATTTGGCTTCATCGAAGGTGAGGTAATTGGAATGGTTGATATTGCATTGGATGGTGATTTGAGAAGTAGGTGGAAGGGGGAGAGGGAGTGTAATAAGCCAGGCTGCTGAGAGAAAGAAAAAGGCAAGACAAGAAATAAAGAATGATTAAATAATTGAATAAATAAATAATAAACAAGTTAATAAATTGATTAATAAATACACAAAAACACAGAATATTATTATCAGATTAAAATAGATATCTAGATAATGAAATAAATATATGAATAGATAATAGGTAAGCAAATAAGTAAATAAATAAATAAATGAATAAATAAATAAATAATTGATAGATTCATGTCAAGTTGAGAGTTTTGTTATTCAAATGCATCGAGAAAGATTTGCACGTGATATGAATTCTGTGAAAACATGCGACATCGTAAAGCAACACCCCCCCACAACCTCCCCTCTTGTTTTCATATTGCGTTGTAAGTTTCTTGAAAGTTTCAAGACCTACTTCTCTGTTTGCCCTGGATATTGGCATTTACTTCATATCGTGCTACTTCCACTTCGCTTCAGTCACACCAACACAAACGACTCCAAACCGACCGATGGTATGCCACTGGAAATAACGTAATAGATTTGGTTAGTCTGGAGCCAGCTGTGCCTGTGTGACTGTTGCCTCATGCAGACCTAGATGAGATAATGAGACCCCGGGAAACGTCCCTGGTTTTCGAGGCCTCGTGACTTTGATGGGATAAAGTACATTACTGTCTTACTGTCTCATATTCATTATAGTGTGATTGCATCTAGTTCTTCATATTTTTCATTTCCATATAATTTTATATATGGACGTCTGTCGTAACACGATTCTCGCAATATTTCTTAGAATAATTGATGGGCACTTTGTTGGAAGACGTGCGGAGCCAATTTCGCAGGAACTGCCGCATATTTCCTTGAAGAGGCTTGGTCGTAGAAACGAATCTTCTGATATAAATGCAATATCGATGAAATGCCACATCGACCAATTTGAGAGGAGACAATCCTGGGCGGATTCGACAAGATTGCCGAGAATTTGGCGCGATGAATTAACCCTCTTGGTGCCGCGTTCAGAAATGATTTGGCTTTACAGTGAGCAGATTTCTGCCTTGTGAATTAGAAGAAAGAGGGGGGGGGGGAATAAGAAAAGAAAAATAGAAGAATAAGAGGGTGTTTGAGAACGAGAACAAGGGAAGGAATATAATAAAGAAGAAACAAGACTTTAATCATCTACGGTGATCAACCCAACGGCGGAAGACACCCTTGCAGCAATTGTAACACGAAAGGCCACAGAGGAACTACCCTGGCACGCCGTCCAATTTCTGGCGCGGCTCATTCGCAGAACCGGTGTAATTAGAGAGAACCTTAATGACAATGATTTTTCATCATTCTTATGAAACCATTCGAGACGAGATGAAATCCAAGGTGCCACCCAAATGAGCTTCGGAGATTCACCAACCGTAACATGATCACGGCATATTTTGATAAAAATAGAGAAATAAAACAATATATGACAAAAAAATGAGAAAGCCGAAACGTCAAGTGCTGTATTATTTGACAGCAAAGTTCACGAGGTTAATCAAGCCTTTGATGAAGTTCAAAATAATGATGTTTATTGAATTGTTTACTGTGACGATCCATCCATTTTGAACCTTACGAAGTAGGGCACATATCAATTTTCTCTAGTTTGGGACAGGTTGCATTGCCCTGTCCATCCCTATTGAATAACAAACCAATCTCATAATGAATTTAATTTCGATCTAAAGAATATTTCGTTATATTCAATTTCCGAAAATCGATTGACAGTATTTTATCGAAATCGCGTACCTCTGGAAAAGAAAATATATATTTGTAATTAATTGTAATCTATATGTCCGATTGGGTCTAAATTCTTTAGCTAATTCCTTGCAACAAGTACAGATTGAACATTGTCATGTTTTAGCTTACAAAAAAAAGATAAGTGTATGCTAATTCCTTGGTCATTATGTTGCGTTTGTGAACTTTGTGTTCTGTTTTCTTATGATTAAACTCAAGAATTAAAAACTCGAATCTTGATTTTAGTCTGATTCCACGGAGGTATAAAGTCAGCAGAGCTAGAAGCGCTAACCCACTTAAAGGAAGGTTGAACCCGGTGATGCGGGCGAGCAACGAGTGCGAACCGGGTATCCTTATCGGCGACAATAATCTATAGATCCTTATCTCATAGATAATATCTCTAATCACTGATTTCCATTGTCATTCTTCAAAGGCCACGTTCCAGATCCTTTATCAGCCACAAGTCAGCATAATTGCATTTTAATTCAATTGTGAGAAAGGCAAACATGTATAATTATTGCGCATTTCTCCTCCGACGTGCTTTATCGGAAACCGTTGTTTAGAACATTAAACGAGTTCATTCGGCCAAAAGTATAAAGCAAAGGACGACATCGCATGATATGTTAGTTTATGATAATAGAACATTTGAATCATAATTCAGCATTGTTGTAACAGAGATCGAGATAAAATAGATAAGATATAAATAACATATGTTTCTCTAATGACAAAGGAGAGGATTACTGTGTTGTTATAGATGGATATCAATTAGAATAATTGTGATTGAGATCAATAAGAGATAAAAAGAACTTTGAGGGAGAAAGAGGAGAGAGCTGGCGGCGCGAAACAAACGGAGAGAAAAAAATCTAAACTACTCATCACTATATCTCATTATCACTTGACATAAAGGAATTAAGAGTCATAACGATGATGAAATATCTCTTTTCCTGCCTTATTTTATATATATATTTTTTAGTTTGCAGTTAAATTCAAAGCGTTTTTATTAGATATTTCCACGTTTCATCGAATATGTTCGTCGTCATTCATCAAAATTTTCTAGAATAAATTATTATATCTTATGATATCATTAGTCATGTAAGTGTCAATAAATTATTTAAGATAACAGTCTTCCTCTTACTGTCTTATACGAAAATCCTCCAACCATTTTTCCCCTCCATACATACTGACTCTCGAAATCCTAAATAATCTCAATATAGTGTTATCTCAATATTGTAATTTTGTATTATGTATCAAACCACTCATTCATTGATTCTTTCCTTTAAGTGCATTTGACTCATTTATTGTACAATTTTAGGGTTTTTTTTGTAGGTCTAAGAGCTATCAAATTCATAACACTGTGCTAAATGGTGTAAAGTGATATTGTACTCTCTTTCAGTTTGGCGTGCCACAAGGCTCTTTGATGGCACCTATTAAATAGTTTTTATGTTTTTTTTTTTCAAGGTCAATTAATTGCGATTTTTATCTATCCATCTCTCTCTCTCTCTCTCTTTTTTTTGGGGGGGGGGTGACGATCAAATCTCCTGATTAACTTCACCAATTCTACGCCCATCAAACGAATCCATAACATGTAGCCCATAATACCCAATATTTCGTATTCAATGACGAAATTCACAAGAAATTGTTATTTTTCTACTGATTACCCATCGATTTAGCTGCAAAAATCATGATAATTGTCCAAGAAACTGGTTCCTGAAGTCGCCACGTGTCAAACCAGACACTCCTAACTTCAAGTTCATTGACCTCGATGACAAAACTGCCATGGGTAAAAGAGAAGAGAGTAATAAAATTTAAAGAATAAGAAGAAGGTATGAGGGAAAGAGGACCATTGTCTACCAATGTCAGGGTTATTATACGGACCATGCTCATGATGATGCACCAAATATTGATTCTCCCTCCCCCGTCGCGCAAATAAACTCAATCAGAAAATTGGCACAATGTGTGTCCGTTCTCCCCCAACTCTCAATTCCTCGTCCTTGTTTTGAGTCCTCCAGCTGTAACTGTTTGAAGAATATTTCACCTTCTTTTCTATTGTTTCTTATGATTGGGAGGGGTCAAGGGGGGTTTATACCAAAGGGGTAACGTCAAAGAGCAGCCGCGTCCCGGTGATGCTATTGGCGCAGGTGGTGAGTCGCCACGGATCAGGCATCTGAAAAGCGAGGCACGATCACCGTTCCCTGAAATTGAGCGGGACTCCCTGATCGGATGGGGAGGGAAAGAGGGAAGGAAGACACAGAAGAGGAGAAAAGGTGAAGGGAATACAAGATGGAGGAGTGGAAAGAGAACAACAAAACTAATTAAAGATATAGATGATGATCGTGGTGAAGAAGAGAATGATGGTGAAGAATAAGAAGGGGAAAATAATGAGGTAAAGAAAGAATAGGCTAAGAAGAAGTAGAAGGAGGAGAAGTAGGGAGAGAACAAGGAAAAAGAGAAGCAAATAAGAAATTGTTAAAGCTTTATTTACATTATTCATTTTACCACTTTTCTAGACAATAATTCCTTAGGAATATCTTATTTTGTGACTTTGCATTCCAATAGATGAGTTATGAGTTTGACAATTTCTCAATGATCAATGTCCTTTACGAGATTGGCTTCACTGCTTTCTCAATAATAATTCTTGTAAATAGATATCTTATTCTGTAACTTTTATAGTTCATGGCTTGTGGTTTTGACTACCGTTCTCGAGAACATTCCTTAAAATGCCCCTCTCTGTCACTCATTACTCGTCAGAATATGAGATAAAATGTCCTTGACTGTCCATTCCATGGTACTGAGAACATAATTAAATTCTAATCAATTTATGATCAAAATATGACAGTATTTGTTTAGGCGTCATCGTTGTCTGTCACGTCTCATTCAACAATGATAATGAATCGCATATTTTCACATTAACTTTGCTAATTTTGCTGTGTCACGTATACTGTCACAGTTAAGTGTTTATCATAATACTTTTTGTTGAGGTCCACCAAATACATGAAATAGATATTTGTAGCTCTGGAAGTTTTTGAGCCCACGTAGACTTTATAAATTTATCCATTTCTTCGCTTCAATGTTCACTCATCAAAATACTTCCTATTTTCGTATTAATTCATCGTCTTCGGAGAAAAGGCGGTGCAATTTTACAAGCCAGGCGCGCGATACGGCCGGTTGAGGAGATGGGGGTTGGTTTGAAAAAATGGAGGTCGCATTTCTAAAGCCCGGCATTCCTGGAGTAAATTAGATTAAGGATGTCGACAATCTACCCCAAGTAGGCGGCATTGTTTCAACCCAAGCGTCTTCTATCTCAGCTCAATCCTCAACGAATTTTGAACTAGGTCGTGGATAGGTCCCTGGCGACGTTGCCATAATAGCACAAACTTGACATGTATAGTTTAAGGAGTTATTGAACGTTCCAGGGGTGTGTGTATTCAAGGTAAAATACTCCAGAGCGTCGTTCAAAAACGAATTTAAGGGCAATTTTCTCCCATTTTTAAGCCCTTTTGTTTTTTAGAGAGTCAGTGAGCATTGACTCTTGCCTGTGCTTTCTCTTCCTTACTGGAATAATAAGGAATGTAGATGTATATTTTCGTTTCCCATTTTTTTTCTTTTCTTCTTCCGAAATCTTCTTCACTTTTATATAATTATTTATCTGCTCTATCTCATTCAACTATTTTCGAGGTCCACTTTTTGTCGTCTTCTTTGTCGAATATCTCTCCTTTTCCTCCTCCTTCTCCTCCTCCTTTTTCTTATTCTATCTTTTCTTCTCCTCTTCCTCCTCCTCCTCTTCTTCTTCTCCTTTCTTTATTCCCCCTTTCCCCTTCTTATTCTCCTCCATCTCTTTCTTCTTCTTCTTTCTTATTTTCCTTTATCCTTCTCCGTCTTCTTCGTCCCCTTCTTCTTGTCTCCCCCATTGCTTTGAATAAGAAACATTTTATATTTCTATTTAAAAGATATATATTCGTGATTTAAAAAACAGATATAAACTTGACTAGGAATGTGCATCTCTTCGTATATTTCCATATTTAGCAGTTTAGAGATGTATTCACTTTGTTTACAGACTTCTTTTTTTTCTCTTCTCAAGAAAGTGATGCAAAAATACACGTATTCTATAGTGGCACATATCAGAAAACAAGAATTTTGAACGAGAATTTTTCTCACGTTTTCTTCAGTCATCTACGATTATATCGCAAGAGGAATGTAATCGTTATTGAGCCTGTAATGTAGATCTGATGATAGAGGCCTAGTCCCGCACGTAGTCTTTCTTGTCCTGCGTTCCCTCCCCTACCCCAATTCGACCTCTCCATTGGAGATCCCGCGGGGAAGCTATTAGATTTAAAGTCACCCACAATAACCCTCGGATCGGAAGTATTAAGTAAGCTCATTTTTTCCAGCCATGCATGCAAGACTAATTGCTCTGATTTCGTGAGGAACCACAACATTCAAATTCCTCCCAAGCTAGCTTCTTGAGTGGTCTCACTACCCCCAAGAAGAAGTAGAACAAGAAATCTTGAAGTTGTTATCTTGAGAATAGTCTCATATATCTTTAATTTCCGAAATCGGAAGGACAGAAAATTATCTGTACAACTAGTTTTCAAAGGTTTACACCTAAAGCGTTTTGAATCGTTTTGTTCTGATGAATTATAATCCACATTTTATGAACTCTGTTTCGTTTTTACAAGTGTTTGACACTTCATGAGTGTTAAATTTCGATTTTCGGGGGAAAGGGTGAATGGTGTTGAACATCAAACATTTTGTAATCAGAAAGATAATTTTAACATGAAAGTACAAAAGAAGGAAAATTTGAAATATTATTTTCCCAAATAAATTGAGAGGTATTGTATTTTTGTTCTTTTTTATTTAAAGCCCGACCTGAAGTTTTGGTCCAAATATACATGGTACAAAATGGGTATTCATGGTAACGTATTTTCTTTCATATATTTTTTTTGTATTTTGAATAGATTTCCACAGGGAGTGGAGAAAGTGTATGCATAATGTAACAACAAGCCTTTAATATGGTTTCGACATTATCGGAATCTGTTTGCCTTCGTCATGTTGTGTCCAACAGAAACCCCCCACCGTACACTCCAGGTCGTGTCTAATTTATTATTCACAATTCTGATGTTATCCTTTAAGGAGTAGCAATATATATACTGTCTTAATTACCTTCTTTTTATCAATTCCTTCTATAGATAAAAAAAATAGGTTGCTATCTTATGAAGACAGGGCTGTAATCTTCAAGAAACCTCGTAATTGCAACCCCCTCTTGTATGTTATCACTGGCGTGGTAGAAAAAAAATAGTGTTTGAAATCGTTCTAAGACATTTTTCTTTCGTCAAGTTTTCTAGAAAACACCCAAATAGGAACACATTTCATAGTTTATGGCGTCAATAAAAGATTTTAATGTGGAAGTCAAATGAAATATAAAATGGGGGAGTTTTTAATGGAAAACGGGCAAGTTATAGATCTATGATTCTAAAGACCTACCTAGTAATTACCTGGCCTTCAGCCGCTTTCAAATTGCCTATTATTTCCTCTTTCATTGATGACATCTCCTTATATCTCAATAGACGTTATTTAAGACAATTGGCGACAAGCTGTGCTCACAAATAGTTTGTTTACATAACGTGTTTCTATTTACATGTATATTTTGTTGCTAGTGAGGTCATAGTGGCGTCTAGGGGTGTAGCAGAGAGAGAGAGGGGGGGGGGGCGTTCTGCGTAACACATGGGGGCATATATATGCCCTCAAAAATCAATTTTGAATATTGGAAAGGAAGATTTTGAGAGCAGCTATAGATAAGTATGATGTTCAGGAGATTTTGGGTGTACGATTCGCAGCGATTATAATGATATAGAATCTTGAAAGGGATGAACGATATAAGCGAAAGTTACACCGGATAAACCGACTCCAGACCGCCCAAATCTCTTACTAATGACGTACCATCGACAGCTTTGGAACCGGTTTCGTTGGTGTGACTGAAGCGTTTAAGGAGATAAAATGAGTTAACCGGATTAACCGAATCCAGACCGACCAAAATATATTAACAATGATATACTATCGGTCGGTTTGGTATTGGTTTCGATGGTGACGGACTGAAGCGTTTAAGGAGATGAAAGGAGTTACACCGGAAAAAACCGACTCCAGACCGATTACCAATGACATACTATCGGTCGGTTTGGAGTCAGTTTCGTTGGTGTTACTGTAGCGTTAGAAGATGAAAGGAATTACACCGGATAAACCGACTTCAGACCGACCAAATATCAATACCAATAACATACTGTCGGTCGGTTTTGGAGTCGGTTTCGTTGGTGTAACTATAGCTTTAGGAAGTGGGAGCTTTCGGTCAAGTCCAAAGTTTGGTATTTACCAAGGATGAGGTGGATTGAAGGAGATTTGCTAGACCAGATCGGTTTCCGAGAGCTCATTTTCTTCTCCTGTTTGATTGGGGAAGACGCTGACGAGAGTTGACGTTTCCCACCATTGAACCCATTCACCTCCGTCCAAACTTTGCCAAAGAAGCAGAGAGGTTAGACAAATTCCCTTGACCAAAATGTCTACGAACATCCAATATCAACGACAGTGAGGTAGGCCTAACCATCTATTCGATGTGATATAGCCTAATACATCACACATACTCAAGCATATATTTCTTGTATTTTATTTCCATATAAATTCAATTCAATTCAATTATTTATTAATTTTTCCAACAAAATTTAGAGTTCAATAATTACAATAAATAAAACATAACGTCAGAAAATATAAATGACATAAATATTAAAATAAACCAAATATAAAGAATATACATCTGATACAGAAGATAATATTTCCAATTTGATAATACCAATATGCAAGATATGTTGGAAAAATGGAGTGGCCCACTAAAAAGTAAAGCTTGTAAAGTGTGGACCACTCAAAAAGAAAAAAAAGTATAACACTTAAATCTATATCGGCCAAAGGCAAGCAGCAATACAATTATAATGGGAGGGGGGTTGGGGTCCATGAACCCCCCCCCCAATATATTGTGTGACAGAAATGAATGAAGAGAACAAAGGTAGGCGTAGCTTAAATCAAGGTTCCCCAGAGCTATCTACCCTTTTGAACAAATTTGTGATGCCGAAAAATGTCTTTGCCGGGAATCGAACCCGGGCCTCCAGTTTTGAACACCGATGCATTAACCACTAGACCACAGAGACGGGTTAGTGGCTAGGACGACCCCGATCCGATTGACCGTCAGATAGACAGATTTTCGACACCATACCAATTATAATTATATATAAATATATATAACAAAATCAAGCCCTAGAAAAAAAAAGCGAGAAAATGAAATAAAAGGAAAGAGAAAGGGTGAAATACGACGCCATTTTCTGAATATTTTGTCAAAATCGATCACAAAATTAGAGTTTTGTTCCAAAAAAGTTTAAAGATTTTGCTCGCTCATAACTTTTTACATATTTTGGCACATACTGCATGTCGCCCCCCCCCCTCGATTTTTTTTTTACTCATGACGCTATTGCTCCCAATAGCTTAGAGATGAAAGGCACCTCGAACCTCCTGCATTTTATGGCAATGCTGGCAGGTAATTCAAAAATCTCTAGATCTGCCAACAAGTTTGTTCTATTTTTGCTTAGAATTCGATTCGAATTAGAGTCCTCGGACTTAAGCCAATAAAGTCAAGTCTTTCGCTCCAATACCTGATCCGGTACAACTCATGTATGGGCCATGTATGACTTTAAATATGTCACCATTGCGGCATCGTTGCTCCCTGACGCAACTCTTTATGGCACATTCGATCCCAACCAATCAAATGTCTGGATTTCAGTAGCTTATAACTAATGCTATGTTAGAAAGATTCATGAAACAGAGACCATGTAATATCGATTTCTAATGTTACAGTCACTGGTCACACCAGTCACGCCCGTGAAACCGACTCCTGACCGATCATAGCTATAACGTTACTTTCAGAATGGCAAACCATCGGTTGGTCTGGGGTCGGTTTCATTAGTGTGACTATAGCACAGAAGAGAACATGCTGAAGGTGAGAGGGAAGTCAACGAAACTTGCATTTCTTCATAATCAGTCGAAATGTAGTATGACGAGGATGAATATGACATTTGCCTTGATTTCGACGATGATGACCGCGGATAAGAAACGCGATATAGAGCAGGGGCGACTCCGGGCTTTTACTTTTACAGGGATATTGGCGAGATGATCAATGGGCTAGTATATGCCCTAATTAAAATGAGATTTTAAAAAGTAGCATACGCATTACCCCGCCCTCCTCCTCCTCCTATAATTCGTTCTTATGCTTCCGCTGATATTCTTTTATAATTATTATTCGGAAACTCATGGATGTTGCCCTTACCGCCCCCACCCCTACCCCTCCTCCTTATAAACGCAGCCTTTGCGTGATCGTGAGATACCCTCTAGCAAGGCGGCCATGCCAAATTGAATTCCCACCAACAGTAAGTCCACAAAGTCCAGAAGATCTAGGATATAAACATGACAAAGATATCCACCGAATATAATTCCAATCATATTGCATTTCCTGTGTACTTTTCACGTTGGTCCTTTTGTGGTCAGGGATGGAGGCGATATGGGAGGGGAGAGCAGGGGTTGAAAAGATCTTTAAGTAATACGAAGAGACGTGGAAAGAAAACGTTGTAATGGAGAAAATTGATTGAAAATTACACACTTATTTAGAGGATATTCAATTCACTGAATTCGCCCGAATGCTAAGAAAAAAAAGAGAAAAAGGCGTTGACCACCGACTGCCAATTTGTTTTTTAGGGCAAGTTTCAAGAAGGCTTATCATGCTTATGCTCAGCGGAAATGCGTTTGAAACTTTTACTTCTCTAATCACCATGATCAATTTATACTTGAAAAAAAGGAGAAATTGAAAGAAGATAACGATAGTGCAAATCAAAGAAAAGAACATCGGGCTAACTATCACAGGAGAAAATCCACTTCGTCAAATTATTGAAAATGCAAATGAGGGTATCTCACATTTGACGAGCTGACATTTCAATATGTCGCTGTGACCGGAGTTCATTACACAGCTCATTTATAACAGAAGTTATTGATTTTCATAATCTATGAATTATTATCTATAGAGCCGGTCGGGCGCACAGGTCATTGTTTTAAGTTGGACTTTTGTATTGCCATGTTTCCCTCAGTATGACGTTGCTTCAATTGCAGGGAATATGTAGCGGACCGAAAATATCAGCGCAAATTATGATAAGACGAGATAATATTATGAATCATTAACTACGGTGATGATCGGGTACAAATATCATCATCTCGAAATGGATCGCCGTACAACAGGGATAATTATGAAATATTATTTCCATATAAGTTTTGTTTTAATCGAACTAGGAGCTGTTCGACGATACCATGACAGTATTTCGTAGGAAATGGCGAATATTTTCCCTTGCAACATTAAGCGGATTGGTTCTTATTTTATTCTGTATACTTGGACTCGTGGAATATCAATATTATATCTGTCTTTCTCAATGCCAAGAAGAGAGATTGAGAGAGCATCATCACTTTGTGGCTGATCTAAGGAAAATTACGGTCAGTGTCAGCAGTCGGAACTCCTCGCGCATTTCTTCTATCTCCAAGGCTTTACCAAGTAATATGTCTGTCGAAAATACAAATGAGATTTCAATGTCCAATTACACCAAACCCACCACATCTGCTTTGGTTGGATTGTATTTGAAGGAACCGATAGAAGAACACCTTTTTACCTACATTCATAATCCAGACGGGACATGTTTCCATGCAAATGGCACGAGAATGGATGTGTATCTCCTATTCTTCGTTCCGTCAGCACCGGGGAATTTCCTCCGTCGTAATGCGATTCGCGGGTCTTACGGTAAAAGAGACACTTGGTCGATCCATGGAGGCGGCCAAGTGGTGACAGTGTTCCTGCTTGGTTCCCCAAGCGACGCATGGCTCCAGAAGAAGATTGATATCGAATCTGACCAACACGGTGACATCGTCCAGGAGTCCTTCGTCGATTCCTACCGCAATCTCACCCTGAAGACAATGATGGGTTTTAAATGGACCAGGAACCACTGCCGGCACGCACACTTTGCCATGAAAATCGACGACGATACGTCGGTCGTCCAAAGACGCATCCTGGCGATCCTCGAAGACGCACCACATTCTAAATCTCTGCTTGGGTGTGTCTTTGAGAAGCCACCGGTTGTCCGTTCCCCGAGGGATAAGTTCTACATCAGCAAGGAATACTATCCTGACGACTTCTTTCCAGCCTACTCAATGGGAGCCGGTTATATCCTGACCACAGACCTCGTGGACGCTATTTTTAATGTTTCTACCACGATACCAATATTTCCTTTTGAGGACGTCTTCGTGGGTATGTGTCTTCGGAGGCTCAGCATCAAGCCCAGGAACGTTGGTAGATTCCTTTATCGACCTTCCTACAAACACCTCCTAACTGGCGACGTCAATGAAATCGCCGCAAAATACGCCATAGCGACGAATATTCCTCCGCGCTACATGGAGTATTTTTACAATAGATTCATTGTAAAATGAGATCCATATTGTCAGGTCTTTCTAGCTGCTTCAGTTTTGTATAAACATGGTAAAAGTAGGCCTACACAGTAAAAACAAAACGTGTTATACAACTTGGTTTGGTACGTTTAACATTTAAACTGCATTTTTTGTGTATTTATACATTTATTGCTTAAACAGTGAAAAGCAACACTTGTAAAACTTTATTTTGAAATCTTAAAGAATAATTGTAAGTTCATATGGAAAAACAGCCGGGGTAATAATATAGTAACTTCATGTATCAAGCGCAGTGAACCAGGCATAAATAGCTGCCCCATATAATTAGACACGCCCTTATCATTATTATAATATAAAGCATATTACATGCATATTTTGTATTTTGATGTTGGTTGTTTGTGCTCATGAGATATTTTAACCTAAGAAACACCTGTCAGATTACTATGTTACCTAGATTTTGTACAAGACTGCAACGTCTCATAGACACAGACTCCTGGCACATACTAGGTTACGGACACTCCGTCCCTCAGAGAGGACACCGGACTTGCTACGGGGAAACTCTGACAACGCATCGATTCCTTTGAAAATGCAAGTCAAATCACAATGGAGAGCTGAAAGGCTTTTTTCGAAAGTTGGTGGACCGGGACAGCATCGGAATCTCTTGACTCTGGACAACGGCATAATTTGCAATTGTTCGTCCGGTGCAAATCTTCGGATGATCTGCTCTGCTGTCCCAGTCCACCAACATTTGACAAAAGCCTCTCAACTCTCCATTGCGATTTCAATGGCATTTTCAAAGGAATCGATGCGTTGTTGAGAGCTTCCCTGTAGTAAATGCGTAAAGTCCCTATTAATGGAGACCCCGTGTTGAGGAGAGTCACCACCTATGCATGTCAAGATCCCACTGAGTACGGGGGTCACGCGCGTAAACATCTCCCGTAAACTCATGTGTTAAAATGGCACTGTTAAAAAAAATCATTAAAAAAAATAAATTTGAAATTTGAGGGTTGAATTTTTACTACCAGTGGATAGGATATATATCAGACATTCCCTAGCTGACCAGAATAGGGCATTTTAGCCAGCTCATTTAAAAGATAAATTGGCATTTATGAAGACATCTCACGGGATCAAATTCATCACCCGAAACAGTAAAATAGCCCTATTCTCCCGCCAGCCCACAAAATAGTTCCAATGTCACCAATATTTGTTCTTAATTTTGGCAAGGGAAGTTCAGTAGTTGCCCTGTCAATATAGTGTCATAGATGGTCAATCATATTCACACACTTTGGACAATCAGCAATATAAAATTAAAATAATTATGAATGGGTAGGTTTGCCTGTCGTAATTAGGCTCGTGGCACCAAGGGGGAACCCCTGTGTAGTGGTATACATCTGAAAACCACCATTAGTTAAAATAATTAGGTAGTTTTCAAAACTGCAACGAGGACGGGTACAAGACCACAATAAAATGTAAATTGCAAATCAAAAATGAAAAACTGTGAGGCCTTTGTCGAAAATGGGTGAGCTGGAACAGCAGTGTTTTCCTAAGCTTCGGAGCTGATAAAAAATTCAAATAATTATGTTATTTGTCCAGAAACCAGGATGAAACTGCTTTTCTTGATTCACCAATGTTCGACAAAGACTTCTTGGTTGTTCTTTGTCGTGAATGGACTTTGACTGTTCTTGAATCCGTTGTGCGTCGTTGAAGTGACTACTCCATACTATTGTACACAGCAAACACTTTGGTGTTAGCCTGTGTACATGGAGGACCATACCAGTTATTTTACACCGGTGTTAAATTAACAGTGTTAGTAAGCAATACCTTTGGTTGTTGCATTTGATGTTATGTTCAATCTCTAGGGTGTAATTTAAACACCTCAGGGTGTGGTCATTGCAAACCATTACGATAGTCATTATTCGTTCACAATAGTTCATGGGTATATTTCATCAATAGAAACAAGTCCCAACTGAAAATTTATGTGTTCCTCTCACATTAACAGTTTAGTGTGTTTTATTCATCAGGAGAATTCAAAATTATATTCTTTTCCTTTTCGTATATTGTTTGTGTGCATTTTTAATTTCTTGAAGCGGGTGAGCACCGAAAGGTGGACCCGTGCGCTATATAAGTAGCCACCATAATAATAATAATATTATTATTATTATTATAAAGGTTGCTAGAATGTTAATGATTAATGTAATTGTCTTGAATCTTTGAATAACATTTGATCAAAAGTCAATTGTTATAGTGCTCTTAGGTGTAATCAGCACGATCAGTAATGTTGTGTATTTTGATTAATATATAGATAATATAAATGAAAAAGGTCAAAGCGATGTTGTGCACGTGATACCAAACTTTAATTACCGACTGTCTCCCGAGCATTTTTTTTTCTTCTCACTGCTTGCTATGGACTTGGTTAAATGAACATCTAGAACGTTTGGTGACTTAATTACATTTCCTTTTATTCTTCCTTAATTTCTTCATTTAAAAACCTTAATATTAATTGATAAATGAACAATCAGCAAGAAAATCAGTGATATAAAACTATTCTTTGTAGTATTAAAACAAAATTATATTAAAATATGCGGTTTCACGACCCCCCTCTCAAGCTCTTGCGTATTTTCTTTGGGACTTTTGTCGGCGATATGCATTACTGACGACGACATAAAGGCTAAGCTTCCGAGCAGCAATAGTACAAAAAACAAACCTACATTTGTGAATTTTAGCTTGGAATTCATATTTTTCATTTATTTGTATAATAGCCTTATGGTCTGTCGAGCAGGTACAAAATTGTGCATAACTTCATGAACTTTTTAAGCCACCGCACACCTAACGACTGGTCCACGATCCGATTGGGAACAAATCGTATTTTGCTAATTTTCTGAAAATTTGAATGAAAAGTATATATTTTAGACAGTCGACCATATAATATCATGATCATGATAGACCTATGGAGATAATAATGAGGAAATGACACTGCCCAGACCAATAATCATGTTGATCGAACCCGGGACGTTGCTGGCTTGCATGACCTCTGAACTCCTGGTCGGGGCGGTGTAATTTTCTCACATTCTTTTTTCATATGATCGATATGAAAAAATATACAGTTTTTACTCTTTTCAAATATGATATGAAATTTACCATGATACAACACTTCCTTGAGGCTTCTTGTTTACGCTGTAAGTTCATTATTCGGTTTATATTGAATCTAAATGAGATCAGCATGGAAGCTGACGTTATTTTTCACATTATACAAAAGTCTCGGGACAAACTCGATGATTATCGCTCACATAAATGTCGACATAATCAGAGAATCATATTGGAAATGCTCAAGCCAATAGGTTTGGACATGTAATGTAAGTGGTGAGGAAACCGCAGTGATATTAATTCCCCCGACAATAATGTGTTTAAAAGTACATGTAGCAATTTACTGTCATCCCAACTCAACATCGTTGATAAAAAGAATGTCGTTCGGCATGCAGTTTAAGCAAAAAAAAAAACAAAAAAACATGATGAATTTCGGGAAATGTTTCTCATCTGGTTTGATGTGTTTTGTCATCCACGTCCGATTGTCGACGTTCAACCACTCGGAGGGGAAAATAGAGAAAGAAACCGTTCCTTTCGGGGACTGTTTTTGAGGTTTTCGTTACCACAATTGTTAAATTTGTATTGCCTGGGACCATCGTGTCCGCCCCTTCCACCCTGGACTTCACGGGACTGTCTCCGCGCATCTAGTCAGCTGCTTCAGCATGTTCATGCAACCAAAATTCAATCATGAATTGGCATGCATAACGTACACGGGGGCAATGCCCTCTAACTTTAAAAAGAGAGAGAGACAGAGAGAGAGAGAGAGAGGAGGAATAAGAGATAAGAGAAGGTTGGATGTAGGGAGAGAGAAAGAAAATATGCGTCATAATCAATTTGAAATCACTGCATGCATTCTGATTTCTATATATAAAAAAGCAGAAAAAAAGAAAATTTCAGCAGCGGATTCTTACAGATTTAGATGACATTTGAACTTCGAACCATCTATACACTTGCTTTTGCAAAAGTACGTTTGTGTGTACATGGAATACAAATAATTTGTGGGAGATTAAATGCATTTCAGTTACCTTGATAATATCAGTGGACCTTCCGCGGTTAAAGATATATAGAGATAGGTTCGGACAGAAAATGAAGTTTTGAAAATGAACAGAAAATAATTATGCTTGGAATATGGAAATGATGATAATGATGATGATGAAGATGATGATGTTGATGATGATGTTGATGATGATGATGTTGATGATGATGATGTGATGATGTTGATGATGTTGATGATGATGATGATGATGACGACGATAATAATGATGACGATGAGCATCATTTGCATAGCACCTCCATTTATCTGAAAATAAAAACAAACATGAAAAGGTGCCGACTACGTAATAATTCATGTCACATTATTCACACAGTTGCTGGAAAAGACGGGTCTTTAGTTCAGATTTGAAGTTCTGAATGTTGGTCATAATGAAAACCATGAAGGAAGAAATGAACAATCAAACAATTGCTTGAATCATGGACCTGTTGCTTGAATGAGCTGTAGTTGCAGAATTTAGTCGTCGGGGAACTGAAAAACAACAACAGCAACAACAACAAAACTAACAAGCTGTGACCAAAACTGAATACATTCATTCGGGAACAATTGTTTTGAGCATAAATCTCTTTCAGTTCGTCCATTCCTATACATTTTCGTTTGAAATTATTTCCATCCGGTAAGAAAAAATATGGAAGCAGATTACACATTAGAGATTTCAGGGTCACTTTATATTTCTAAAGTTGAAATGTTAAATGTTGCATCTTTTCTATTTATAATTCAACGTCAAGATTTACTGGCGAGTATCTTTACGGTCTTGCACTTTTTCTGGGGCCTCCAATGGGGGGAAGTGGAGCAATACAAAGCTATGGGTCTACCAAAATCCGTGTCATCTCAGACATAACACAATCAACACGTAGGCGAAGATTTTAGTATTGCTTGGATATTAATGAGTAAGTTCATAATGATAATAATACAAATAGTAGAAATATCATTGAAGGTTTTGACGACCAAACATTCATAAAACAACAAAGTCGCAAATATTTTTTTTTTATTTCATGACGTCACCCAATTTCAATTTCCCTGAAAATTAGAAGGATATTATACGACCTTTCAATATATCTTTGGACACTTGTTTGAAACAAGTTTCTATGAAAAGGAATGTGTTGCGTTAATTAATCTAATCGTTTTTATGTATTTAATAATTTACACTCTAAAAAATGAAGTGCTAATTCAGCTCAAGAGCGTGTATAGTGACTGCACTTCGGAGTGCTGATTTTTCTCGTTCAAATTTGAACTAGACATATCAGCACTCCGAAGTGCAGTCACTATACACGCTCTTTAAGAGCTAAATTAGCACTTCATTTTTTAGATTGTATCCATTGTTCTTTCCTGTTATTTTGTTGATGTATTTGATTAATTAGTCATCTTCCAATGTTATATTTATTGATTTGGAAATCTTATCAATTTGAGGAAATTAGTACATTAACTTCGCTTTCAGGAAAACGGAGAAAATAAAATTTCCGATTTCAGCCAATATTTTTTCAGACACGGTATACATCACATGCTAAAGCTGAGACAAAATATTGAAAGATTTATAATAAAATTTTTAACTCACTCGCTTCGCCGACTCTCAATCAGTCATAAATATTACATCATATCTGAAGTCATAAGCCTGAAATATTTCTGACTTACTAATGCAACTTAAAAAATTTATTTTGAAATGTTCTTCAGCAAGAAATTAAACTTGGTAATCCCCCCATTATGCTCCCAAATCGTATATAATGTAATATGTTGTGCGCTGTGTAATTCGTGTTGTTATTATTATAATTTATCATCAATATTTCATACTTTTGATAACATAGATTCCAAGCGAATTATCACGAGACGGAATCACGACACTCACAATGCAAATCCGCGTTCTGTCGGTGTCGGAAAGGGAGGCCCCTCTGGAAAATGGAACAGTTTAAATAGAAACATTTACCAGTGACCGATCTATGACCGTAGAAGGAACAATATTCCTGGTCTTGTTCGAGCTCTGTCCCCATTCAGGAGCATGTATTGGCACCACCTCGGCACAATACGTTTCATTCGTTACGCTTATGAATTTGCCGCTGAGCAAACAATGCTTGGCGATATTACTCCGATTAGAATCATGATTATTTCGATCCTCGCCTGAGAAACCGCAGCAAGAAAGAAAGAAAGATAAAAAAAACATATTTCAGCCCGATGCGATAAGATTACCATTTTGACAAATCTGTTTCCTTAGCCATAATATGTACATGCTACTGTCAAAGGGGTCTTACAAAAAGAGGAGGGGGGGGGGGACTTTAATAGGATTATCGGAATGATTGCTAGGGAAATAAATCATTTTCGTTTGTGTGAGGGTATGTGGTGGTTTCTCACTTTTATTCAATGTTATAGGGGTGTCAATGACTTATCTCAAACGTGCAATTTGTCTCCTGTTTTGGACTTCTTACAATTGAAAAATTGTTTTGGTTTGTAAAGAGAAATGAGAATGGGGAAATGAGGACATTGACCGGGCATTTTTTAATGTAATGTTACAGACATACATCAGCTTTTGGGGGGACACCAAACGCCGATTCCCATCAACAAGTTAGAATTGTGCACGAGTAGCGAAATTGGCAAATAATTCCTTGTGCATTTTAACTAAGTTTTTGCATTTGTTTTCCGTTCTGTTACATTATAGTTTTAGAGAAGCAACAACTTAACCGCGATCACTTAAGAAGATTCAATGACAAATTTACTGAGTTTTTTTTCGAGTAGTACATTAGCAATGAATGCCTTCAGAAATGAAGGCCTTCAGATTTCCCAAATCTATCTTGATAAATATATTCCTGTCTCTTGCATCACGACTGTATTCCCATGAATTCATGAGTTTGTTTATTTCAAATTTATCTTAATGAATAGCTATATACATAAATTCTATTCACATCAAAACGCAAATGAATCAAACGAGTTTGAAACAGTGATAGTGCATGGCCGCAAATGAAGTATTGGTGCGATCGAGAGCGGTGCTATTCGAACATAATTACTGGATGTGAAGGGGTTATAGGGCAGAGGGCAGGACGACGTAAAAGTGCATGGAGACAAATTTTTCGTATAAATAAATTAAGGAAATAAGTTATGTTCTATTGCTATACCCATTCGTAATAGGTCCATGCTATACCACACTGTCGCTTTTTATTCTATGTATATATTTGCTCGTTAATTCCTTTTATCGCTCTTGATTTTAAACAGTTATACTGATAATAATTACAGTGACAAAATGAATAAAAACTAATAATTACGATAATAATAAGAAGTATCGAGGGACTCAATGGTTATACCATGGCGTCTCCAAATCAGGGACCGCGAGACTGGGGGGGGGGGCTTGGTGAATCAGCCTCTTAATTCAAAACCGTACACAAAACGTAACAAATTGTGATTTTTTTTTGCATGGTCAGCCCCCCCCGCACACACACTCTCAAAACCGTTCCACGGCCTGTGCAAATTATGTTCTTATCAGTCCGTTGTTGATTGTCTCTTTATCCTATTATATTTCTTTCTCATTGTTTTCATCTTTCCTTTCCTTCGTTTTTCGCTTTTACTCCTTCCCCGACTTCTATAATTATAGGCCTATACTTCCCGGTTTTAACCACTTTGTCATGTTAAAAAAAAACTTCCTTTATGTTCTCTATATAGTTCCTCTTCTAGCCTTTTTAGATTAATATGAATTTGATAATAATAGATTTCTACCCCACTAGGATCTTCGCTGTAGGTAATAATAGCTTTGGACGATTCAATACATTATTTTCGAAGCCCGTTGAGGTGTTTTGAAAACACAAGACCTTTCAAAGTCCGTTCATCTTCATAAAAAACAGTAATCCTAATGAAATCACATTAACCGTATACAAAAGAATTTCATGACAATGAAATGTATAATTAAGAGCACGAGAGATGGGGAGGTTCGCAAGGGGGGTGATGAGCTCGATGTATTAAGAGATTAAGGAAAGCTTATATCTAAGTTGTAACTGAATGCATCACCTTTTCCAATTTAGACCCTTAATCAACTTTAAATCTAGTTCATTGTTAACTGGCAATTATGCCTTGTACGCTAATCGTTAAAGCTGCCTTTGCACCGCTAACACCGAGATGAAAGCCTTACCGCTTTCATTTTCGACACGCCCTATTCATTTCTCCGATGTGGGAGAAAAGGAGAAAAAGAAATCCTCCCCTTCTCTTATATTTTTAATCAACCTGCGGTGTTGTGAATCATTGATGACCCAATATCCGTAAAATCGGTTGCATTAAAATCAACAATGCGGAGTAGATAGTGTTTTTCTGATACAAAAGTAAAATGTATATACTGTATATATATATATACAACTAAAACAAAATCGTCCACTATGAAAAGAAAAGTTTTCAGCCCTACGCCATCATATTTGTGAGTTCACCGATCTCAGCTTAATCTTAATTCTTGATTAGGAGGATCTTCGCCATTCGACACCCTCATCAATCAGATAATTTGACTTTCGTCATCAAAGTACTCATGCCAATTCCCCCATTCCTCTCGAAGATACCCTTAAGAAGGCTCACATTGTATGAATAAATGAAGACTTAAAACAAGCTAAACAAACAAATAATTAATTAAACGAATAAATAAAAAATAACTGAATGAATAAATAAAATATTTTTTAAATAAATATGAAAGATATCACAAAAATAAAGAATACCAACAAATAAATGCATTAAAAAGGAATAAATGAATATAGATAGACAGATAGATAGATGAATAAATAGATAGATATATAAATAGACATACAGATAAATAGATAGATAGATAAACAAATTATTAAATAAAATAGATCCTTTGATAGCACTGATGACGTAGTTAATAATAAGTTTATAAAGAAATAACTAAGCAAATATTAAAAGAAAATGAGACAAAACATAATGAACAAATAAATATAGCGAAAATGAAGATAGAAAATGAAATGAACATTGGATAAATGACTGGACAAACAGTTACGTTTAAATGTAGAAAATTTGATGTAAGAAGGTAAACACCTGAACAAAAAAAACACTTTAGTTGATTCATTTAAGTAAACAAAATAACGAACGATAAAACATGCAAACAACGAAAATATGCAAAACTACTTCATAAGTGCAATAAGTAAGAGAAAAGTACATAAATAAATGAACAGATATATTAATATTTCAATATAAAATAAGTAAACGAATTAATAATTATATTGAAAAATTGACTTTTTCACAAGATTAGATTGCGGGTATATATCTACTACATTTGCATTGTGATCTCTGGTTACTCGTAACACAAAGGTTAGCTTTGTGTTACGCTGAATGAAATAATGACAAATCAAGATCATCGTTGCATGCGCATTTTGCTCAGTAGAATGACCAGAAACCAATCAGAATTGTTCTTACAAATTAGCGATTAATTGCTAACCTTTGTGTTGAAGGACCCTGACCTATTTTCGACGTCATATGAATATCAACCTGAGGCTCGTAGTTGGGTCCGCCATGCAATAAGAGTATATACAATTGTACTGGTTAATTGTCACTTAGCAATTAAGTCAGTCCACCTTTAGCCATTGGTGCATTTTCCAACAAACACCGCGCTGCACTGCCACCAATACACAACCCGATTAAGAACTCTCTATCCCATTTTCTTCAAGCTGTGATAACTTTAATAGCTTAATCGCGGCATTATCCTGTAAAGTATTTCTTTTGTATTGAAATTTCTTTGCCCTTCACTGCGCAACCGGGTGTGACGTACGTGGTCTAAAACTTGAAATACTTGCTTTACTTCTTCCCTCTTCTTTTTTTTTACTACTGAAGTTATACAATGGACAAACATGGCTTCCGTCTTATGAAGAGCTGCGATAGACTGATGAAAAAAAATCAAATTAGGCTTGTCATAAATTCGCTATTGGAGTTTGATCTGTATCTATAGACTGCATGGGTCCAGGATTCTGATTTATAAAGGCTTGTTGTTAAAACAAATTCACAGTCAGCCAATGAAATAGAATGATTTCAGTAGCCTAAAACTGATATTGCAAAATTGTTATAAGTTTTATGAAATGGGCCCGTGTTCGGTCCAGGACCCCACAAAGGTAGCGATTAATCTTACGCTTGATTTTCACGATTGATTATACACTGTATAGTCAATGCAATCAATCGTAGAAAAAAATTGTCTACGATCATTACTTAGCTTTGTGTTACGGGCCCCAGAAATAGTTACTAGTTTTATGCCATGCTGGGGGTATGAAACATGCGTGTTTTCCTAAACACATGTTAAAGGGATGCTCCGGGCTGAAGTTATAGCCTACATATCTAAACAAAATCACTTAATCTGTTGTTTTTCCGATATTTTTGGTCCTTGAAGGAAAAAAATGAATAAACCTAATTTCATATGATAAAATAAAAAGAACAAGTGGGGATATGACATCATCAGTTTGCTCACTGAATATTCATGGGACATGCCTATAGAACTGTTTCACTGGAATAATGTAAATCTTTAAAATGCCATAACTTTGCTATTCCTTGTCCGATTTTGATCAAATTTTCAGTGTTTTGTTTGTCAGATTTTTTCTTAATCTGTTCAAATAGTATTATTTTCAGCGAAAACTTCATTATTGATATGCACTGGCTCATTCAAAGACATACACAATACTGACTACTACTGGAAAGGGGGGACTTGTGGCCCATGCCCCCCCCCAAAAAAAAAAAAAATAATAATAAAAATGAATAAATAAATAAAAATTAAACGACTAAGAAAATGTGATATCAATTTCTGAATATTTTGTTTGTCTTGTCCTTGGAATGATTAGAAACACTTTGGGGATGTAAACAAGGGACAAAAGATTCAATTAACATCTTATCCAGAGGGTGGATCACAATGAACAGCTCCCCTGCAGGTGATTGAGTCACTCTTTGGTCATTAAAGTGGAAAGAAAGACGAATAATATTATAAGTTATCAGTATTCATTCAAACTCTGCCCCACTTGTGTTTGTGTTTAACATTTCACTTAACTTTCCAGAACAATAGGCCCTATATAAAAACAAGAGTTCAATAATATCTAGTTACATCATGTAAGTAATCCGTTATGCGGTTTACAAATTAATAAATGATATCTTTGATTTGTAATCGAACGATTAAAATCGTCCTTTGCATGTGGCCTGCATTCTTCGAAATGGCCACAAAACAATTTTTATGGCATATTGAATTTCTAGAAGCAACGACTGACTTTCATATGTTTTGGAGCAGTGCATCCACTTGAACTGAGATAATTCACATTATTTTGTCAGCGTCATAAACTAATGCCTTATTATTTAATTGAGTTCAATTGTTATTTTAAACATGACTGTATGTTTCCGCGGTAAAAAAATCCCCTTTTACACTGGTTACTATGGTTGAAATTCATATTCCATGGGGCAACTTTACAAAATATTTTGTATTTTTTCAAAGTATTTGGTTACGTTATTTTTTTAACAAAAAACTATGTTCCTTTCTTTATCTGTTCGATAGCTCGTTATTTTTTTAGAGAGTGTATTATCGAGAAAGTACGTTAGTAAGCTATTTGATTAGTTAGTAGTTAGTTAGTAAGATAGGTAGTTTGCTCGTTTTGCGGTTTGGATCGTTTCGAGTGAACTACTCAGTCTTTTAAGTGTATATCAATGTCCAAATAAAGTGTAAGGTAGTTAGTCATTTAGTTAGCTAGTTACTTGATTAGTTAGTTGGTTAGTTCGTTACCTGTTTCTGATCATTATTTTGATCGGAGATTGAATTGCCATATTCATGGGCAAGTTAAGTCTTAGCTAGTTAGTAATTTTGTTATTTGGTTAGCAAGATAGTTACCTTGCTAGTTAGTTATCTTGTTAGTTATTTAGTTAGCTGGATAGTTACATGATTGATAAATTCGTTGTTTAGATCGTGGGATAGAAGAGTGAATTATTATGTTCTTTTAGCGTGTAATAAAGACTAAGTAAAGTGTTAGGCTGAGACTTATTTGGTTAGTTGGTTTGTTAATTAGTTAGTTACTTGATTGTTTGGAAAGAAGAGTAAATTGCTATGTTCTTTAGGATGTATCAATGACCAAGTAGAGTATTAGTTATTGAGTTGCTTCGTTCTTTAATTTGTAGATTATCAATCTTAGATAGTTGATAGTAAGTCAGATTTGATAGAGTAAATCGCCCTCTCGATAAGGGTGAAACTAAACTCACCTTCTTGGATTGCAGTTATCTTTTCAGTTAGCAAACTGTCGGAATTTTAAGGAAATTAAAATAGATTGTTAATATTAACAACTTTATATATATATATATATATATATATATATATATATATATATCAACGCAGAATTACACCTCCTTGATATATGATAAAAGAATGATTGTATTTCCTTTACTTGCAATTGAATATCTTGTGTTACAATTTCCTCAATTAAAAAAAAATGATAGCGCGCACAGCATGTGTTATAATAGTCAAATATCTCAGAATAGGTATCACTATCTGAAATTGCTCATATAGTTTTATTGTTGTCTGGTGCACAATCTTCTTCTTTAACAGTGAACCTTTGTCACTATCAAATATCATGCTATTAGTAATTATTGTTTGATTTGTATAAAGGTTTGAACTCTGCGTCGAATTATATTTTTTACAAAGAATTACGAATTGAATCGCAGGTGCGTGCCAAATATGATATTATTTCAAATTCATTTTTTTTGTTCAATACGAATTCTGAAAAAAATATATTAGGCTTATAACCATATATGTTCTCGACATTTTATCATTCTCAATGATTTCATTTCTTCTGTTCATAATACACAATTCTGGAAATCTCACTGATCTTCTTTTCCCCGTTTTGAACACATTATCTTTAATATGATGATGCGCATCAATTTTATGGCGCCAAAATTAATATAAAAAGTTTCGTCAGAAATCTAAAGCCAGAATGAGTTATTATAATTAGCCTTAACTTGTAAAATCTACAGAATTTTGATTTGTATGAAATAGTAACAAGTGCACGTGCCTTTTTATGTAATGGCCCTGAAGACGTTTCCAAAGAAAAACCAGATGAGGAATATTCAACTTGCAAGGGGGTAAAACATTACCAATCAGTAAAAAAAATTGCAACACTTCACTTGTGCTCTTTAGCATGGAGGTTCAAGAAATATTTCAGACATATTTGATATAATATCGTATGCCTACGAGGCAAATTTATACTTTGATCTGCTTGCTTCAAATTTGGAAATCTAAAAGAGGAGGGGAGGAAAGACGGAGAACATTTTGTTGATGGGGTTTCCTGAGATGCTACAGTGCTTCAACACACCCCTTTCCGCATCACTTCTATCTAAAGGGGCGGATCAAGCAGTTTTTCATATTTGTAGGGGGCACACACACACAAAAGAGAAGTATAAACATCACGCTTTTAATTCCAAAGTCCATTACATTTTCTCTCCCAAAGAAATATTAATAAGGAAGAAAGATGGGAAAAGAGGGGATTATTATTCAAACCAGTCCCAATTACCCCCCCCCCCATACACAATGAAATAATTGGCAAGCAAAGGGAAGATATAACAAAGAAATGGGTAAAAATGTTCGTATAAAAAGAATGGATTTCCAACCCTAGCTCTCTCCCAGAAGGGCTCAATAAAATATCATGAGGGGTTGCTTATATATCATCAGGTATTAAATTTGTGCACAATAAAATAATGATAGGGGGACGTGCCCCTGCCCCTCCCCCCCCCCATGGACACATCACTGCTTCTATCTCTATGGATTCGTTCTCCGCAGAGAGATAGTAGGTTGTCCTGTACGTCTTTTGGATGATGGTTAAAAAAGTGAGTTTTGACGTCAAGATGGGTAGGGATGGGAAAGGCTTCGGAAACAACAACCTGTGAATATTTGTATTAGAATAGCACTATAAAGAAGAATCCTGGCCAAGAAGGGTGAAGGGGTGCAGCGGTGTTGTGTAGTTGAAATAACGAACGAAGTTAAAGGCCAAGTCCTCCTCAACAACAAGCGATGATGAGTGTGAGCAGATCTTCTGGACAGCGGTGTGTTGTGTGTGTGTGGGTGTATGTGTGTGTTTATGTGTGTGTTGGGGCGGGGGGAGGGAGGGGGAGGGGGAAGTTTGGTCTTTAAGCATTTTTATAATAACTGATTTCATTGTTTTTTTAAGATATATGACTCATGATTTTATTAAGTTAGTGAAAAAAAGTGAAAATATGAAGTGTAAAGTACTATATGTGATTGAAATGTTAAATTGAAATGTTATGTAACTTTTTGTTCATGAAATCAGAATAAAAACATTATTCAAAACAAAAAAGTGTGTATGGGTGTATGTGAGTGTGTATGTACTGCTTTGATGTGATTTTTACGATATGACACACCCCGACTGTTCTGGATGGAGTTAAAGCTTAGACATTATGTTTTTTTGTATTTGCTATTTGAAGGATAGATACTCGTTTGACCTTAAACACAAAAAGCAAAAGATGCAGTGTATTCACCGACTGTTAGAGCTTTTACATATTTGGGGTTAACTCCAAAAAAGCTGTGAATGCCATTTTTTCTTTCATTATTTTTGGAGGTTAGGCTATTTTAGTCCATTGTTTGTTCAAATTTTTGGTGGGCAATTAAGGAACAATGAACCATCGGAAGGGTGATTTACAAAGGTGATTGACCTTTAAAACGACGGGTAGGTGGGTGTTATAATGGAAGATAATAAGAGAATAGATGCGAGAAAATAACACATAAATAGTGTTTGAGGGTGTGTGCGTGTGTGTGTGTAAGTGAGAGAGAGAGCGACAGAAAAACACATTAAAATGATATACTTGGACTAAAAAATCAAAATTGAAAATGCAAAGACAAATTTACCTCTTGATAGGGGGGGGGGCGTAATAGAATCGGCGGAAATGTGTTTTTTTCGTCACTTCTGGTTGACGTGTTTATGCGGGGGGGGGGCTAATATAAATGTAGGTTTCTGTGATAAGACGAAAGGAGGTGGAAAGAGACATAAGGATAAACGCATGATGTTTACAAGTTTGGAATTCAATTGAAAATGATTTTTTTTAAATGCCTTTATAGTCTGGAAGTATAATTATGATGGGGGAGAGGGGGGAGAGAGTATGGTGGACCGGGATGCAGAGATGGAGAGAGAGAGGGGGGGGGGGGAGAGGGAGAGAGAGGGGAAGTGAGGGGGAGAGAGGGGGAGGGAGAGGGAGGAGGGCAGACCTGGGAAGAAGGGGGGGGGAGAGAGAGGATGAAGAAGAAAAATGTGATTATCTAACATTTTAAAACATAAGATGCCCAATGATTAAACGATTGAAGTATGGCGAATCGACTAGAACAGCTACATGTAGGAGACGGGATTCAAATGATGCGTTTGCAGGCGTTTTTTTTTTTCATAGTTCATAAGTAGCTTCCACCATTAACTAATGAACTACAAAATTTTACCACAACCTGGATTCCAGAGAAATGCGAGTTATGGTGACGACCATTAAAATCAGTTCAAACAGAATCCAATGAAATGACCACCCAATTGTTTATATGCACGAATGAAAATATGTGCCAAATGGCTCTGGAATAAAATATATAAATTGCTTAGAAATGAGCAAAATAAACAAGGAAATTGCATCAAATGTTTTCAAAGCAATATTAATACACTGTCCCACATGTGCATTTCTGTTTCAGTGATCATAAGTGTTGTCAGTTTTCAGCCAAGATTTCATGATTTCACAAAGATCAATCTATGTTATTGTACCAGATTGATGTTTCATAAAGCTTTTCGTAAAGTTACGCAAGATTTCATTACGCACGACTGGTGACCTTTCTTGTGCCACGCTATCCCTACGCATGTAGCTCACTTAGCACCTAAGATCATGTTCCAGTCGTGCGTAAAGTTGTGCGTAACTTTACAAACAGCTTTATGAAACACCCACCAAATCCAGATGATCAGATTTGTGAAAAAGAGGCTGACAATCAACCTTGATTTTAAAGACTCTCTTACGAAATAATTGTCTGTTGTCGGTACATTAATCTTTTACCTTTAATATCAGGCACAACACATGAACCATGAACAAACATCACCATGATCAATGCACCTGCGACGAACACGGAAACGGAACGCACAATGATAAACATTCATGTGGAATAACCAAAAGTAAGTAACAAAAAATGAACAAAAGACGACGAGGATGGTGCAAAGTTGATGCCAAAGTAGGACAGAATGCTCAACCTGAATTAGCTTCATTTAGCGAGCAAAAATAAAATAAATGTAACCGAAATCCTTTTTTCATTTTTCGCGGTTTGTGCCCCCATACTATACATAATCATGTCTCTTTGTTGATCACACGTTTGGTTTTGTGGAATAACGCATATTGCCATTTTTTATGTTCTTGATGACAAAGAATGTTTGATGATCATGTTCTTACAGCCATGTCTTTGAGCTACTGCGTGTGCGTTACGGGACTATTTGGTAAATTGCCAATTCGTCTACAGCCAACTCGTCCACTCACCACATGGTCTACCTTCATTTAGTCTAATGCCATAAATATTTCGCCTAACAACCATTTGGTCCAATAATGACTTTGTCTAATCACCAGTTTGTCTCATAACCAGTAGGTCTAATATCCATTTTATTTTCATTCATTTCGCCCAATTTCGCACTTACTCAAATTAGACCAAATGGCATATGGACTAATTGGCTATTGGACCAACTGGATATAAGACGAAATGGTGAGTGGACGAAATGACAATTAGACCATGTGGATAGAAGACGATCTGATGGTAGACCAAATGATAGAAGTAGACGAGTTGGTGATTGGATGAATTGGCATTACACCAATTGAAAATAAACCGACTATTTGTAATCTCAATCTTCATGTATTAAACAAAAATAAGGATCTTTCCACTTCCAATCTCAAATGCATTACTTTATCGGTTCTTCTGAAGATTTTCAAATTCATTGATATTCAATCTTCAATTATACTTTTAATCTATGTTTCAATTTGTGTGATTACTAATCGATATGTTTTTCCCTTCCATGTTATGGACGTTCAGAAATACGTCCATCCAAGTTAATAAGTCATTTAAAACTTTGACCATTAAACGAGAAAGAAAGGACAAAACTATAATTATGGAGAAACGGAAAAGAGAATAGTTTGTGAAAAGTACAATGAGCATGATGAGGGTATTCACCTCTCAATAAAACGATGTATTGGCCGACTATGACCATATAACCCTGTATAATATACAACCGGTAATTCAGTCTTTGTGAAAAATAGAACGGGCTTATCGAGTTATCTGTTCTCCTTCCTGAGGGCCGCCTGACATGGCACGCAAGAAGAGGATATCATAGATCAACAGTATACTCAAGGCGCTTGCAAAATCATCTTCAGTTAGGTAAAGAAAGGTGACAATACTATGGTCTTCTTAAGGTTTATTACAAAAGATGAATACGGACTGGGAATGGAGTCATGTCGATGTGATATTATAATATGATAACTATAGATTTATAGAGCGTATAGAAGCCATATGGGCGGATCCATGATTTTCCAGGGGGGGGGCATTTGGTAGGAGAAAAACTGAGAAGCAAAAAAAAAAAATCGAAAGATCTTCACTATCGAAACGTGGTAATTTTGTTACACTTGCATATGCATGACATATTTCGCAAAAGATAAGTTGTTCAACACGGGCCGGATGCGCCCCTATAGATCCGCCATTATTAGAAACTATTCAACAAAATCACATTCTTAAAGGAGTTGGTCAAAGTAACCAATGTATTGGTGAATAATTCTAAATGCTCAGTATCAACCTGAATATTCTTGATTCCAGCCAATCATTAATCTATTTTCACCATTTTAAAAATAATGTTTGTATTCTACTATGCTTCTGATATGTGTGTTATCAATTTTTGAGTTATTTGAAATTGATGAAGGGTGTTCAAGGTTTGTTCAATTTTTCAGGATGTTTCCTTGAGTTAAGTTGACCAAAGCTTTTCGAAGATGATATGAAGGTATTGTCCTAGTTGAAGGTATTTCTCAGGGTATTTATCATCACCCCCACCCCCACCATCTTCCCCATGTCCTCAGTTAAGCCACCTATCATGATTCTATCTTTAGAATGGTGTTAAGAGGAGTGGTCGAGCCAGCCTCCTGGCTGTAGAGGGGAACATCGAATGAATTAAAGGTGGAAGGAGATGCATTAGTTGGTCTCCTCCTGTCTTTCACGCTCCCTCCATCTCTTTCTCTCTATGTCAAGGAATTGTAACATCGCGTGCACTTTCTCCTTTATTTTGAGAGAGCGAGGGACAAAAATAAATTGAACTAGAAATTCTGACTTCACTTTAGTCTGAAGAAACCAAACCCTTTTACAGAAATTAATTTGATGTGTTCTTCTCATGTGCATATAACTGTATTCCACTGGTCTGTTTAAGAAGTCGATGTGTTCATACATTGTAAAATAATCAAAAACACGTTGTTTAAGCCCGACACTCTAACAACAAATTGTTTAAAATTTTAAACAATTTTTTAGACTCTTTTGAAACTGTTTAAACCTTTTAGACAACTTGTTTAAATTTACTACAAACAATAGTTAGAGTGACGGGATACAACAACGCGCTTAAAATTTTAAACATGGTTTTCTGTATTTAAACGCAATTCAGCTGAGTGTGTCACATAAAGCACTATTCTGAAAACAATCTTCGAGCGAGCAAAACCCGTAAGTCGACAATTTTCAATATGTCAAATAATATTGTCATTGTCAGTGCTCGAGTGCCCAATCAAGTTAACCGTGCTAAAGCCTGGGTAATGATAACATTATCATTGTTAAAAAGGCCCGCCGGTAGAACAGTTTTCAGAACTGAAGTGGCTTCCCTGTGTAAAGTATGGTGTTATTATTATTATTATTATTATTATTGTGAAAAAAGGGCTTCAGCCCCCATCCCCCCAAAAAAAAAACTGACTAGAATGTTACTACATGGCAAATGGTTCAACGTCGATAACTTCATAATTCATTTGATATGAAAATAATGAAATAAAAGTTGTGTATGCCAAACCACAAAGACGAAATTTGATAACATGAAATCAAAAGAAGGTCCACAGCAAAGACTAATTTGTTGAAGATGCTCTTTGCACCGTTTAGGATCCACATGGGAGGACGGATCTCACGTTTTAGGGGTGTGATAGTCTCCCGTTAGCAGGAAAGGATCGTATCTAATTCTGAAGTCTCCAAAATTGTCAGGAAATCTACAAACAAATAACATTTTATGTATCATCACGTGTTAGTTTCAAATATAGGTGTATTGGTGCTCAAGATAAAAAGAACTATCGAAGGAGAAACATTTTAAGACATCTTCGTTTTCATAATGTGTGTGTCTTTACTATGCTACCCTGGATATTCTTTTAGATCTAATCTTGAAGAAAAAAAAAATCATATCTTTTGTAAGTTATGATGGTTATAATACTACTACTAATAATAATGACGTTTTATTATTAACATATGATATCCATTTTAGTACCATAAAAATGCTCTCCATAGGGACCCCTCCATCGGCGATATTATGAGCCAAAATGGTTTAGGGTCTAAACATTGCGCTTGTGCACTCTTAAAAATGTTGGGCAACATACTGTCCACACAACAATTAGTTCAAAGTTTATCCAGTTCTGGGTAGCTTTGATCCAATAATGTGTGCTTTGGGTGAAAACTACCCAGAGTTGGATATTTTTGTTTACCAACTGTGTGGACAGTATGTTGCCCAACATTTTTAAGAGTGCACAAGCGCAATGTTTAGACCCGAAACTCTTTTGGCTCCTTATGTGGTCGATTTCCAAGAAGTACTTCAAATAGAAAAAAAATCCAATTTACATGTACTTACTGACCTTTTGAGAACTAGACTGAAATAATTTGTTCATAACAGTAAGCATTGATATCAACGTATATTTTGACTACAGATTGAATATTGTTTGTTATGTACATACGGAAAATGACAGAAGCAATTAGGCAGCCTAAAATATGAAAAAAAAATGGTAGATAATATTGGGAACTTCTCATTTAGATACCGGGGCAGATGTGAGATAAGTCCATAACTTTTGGTGGGCAAAACGGTGTATATACAATGAAATTAACTGATGTGGAATACATATGTATATATACATGTATTTACATAATGTATATGACGTAGGTGTTTATAGGCATACAGGTACATGTAGCCTATAATAATAACGTTTATTTACCCAGGGTAGCAACTGCAGTTAGAAATCTGCTCTACAGGTGGGCCCCGCCTACATAACATTATTATTATTCCTCCGATCGAAATGCTGAGTGCCTAGCAAGAAGACAGAAGGTCCTATTTTTATAAGTCTTTGGTATGACTTGGCCGAGGATCGAACCCCGTTTATAAGGCGGGCGCTCTTCCACTGAGCCACCACGCCCGGTCTATAAACAAACATGTATAAAGAAACCGTATTTGGCAGACGTTTTTCTTCATTAATTGGCAAATAAAAATATACATACATTTGAAATTATAGTTGTTACAAAATAATACAGGAACTTACAAAAGAAACAATGAGATAATATCGATGGACGTATACCTCAGTCAAATTGGCTTTACGGCGGCCGTACGGCGAGTCGAAAACAGCTTTATAATTTATTTTTATTCAAATTATTATGATAACATGCCTGTTTTCAACTCGCCCTATACGGCCGTCGTAGAGCAAATGTGACTGAGGTATCAGCACGGTCAGTAACACAATTCATATAAATAAGCATACATAATCAAAATGCAGAAACCAGCTATCACAGGCAATACTATTCATCTATCATATAAACAATAATATACGTAAGTAATATACGCATATGAAAAGCGCTTGGTCCCTCCTCAGCCCCCCCCCCCCTTACATACCTGCACGCTTACATTAATATATTTGATGAGTTTTTTCCCCGGGTTGCCAGGCAGTCAAGCTAAGCTATTGGTGGCAACCCCTGCAACCTTCTTACATTGATATTTCATAGAAAATACAAATTTGTTTATTGGTTTGTTTTTGGAAATATTTTGTAACATACTTTTTTTTAGTGTTTTCCTTGTTCAATTTATTATGAAAAAGTTACAAAAAATCATTAAATTCAAATTTGCTTTATATCATTTTCACAGAACAAAATAAAATGGTCGTAAATGATTCAAATGACCATTGTAAGTGAAACTTATAAATGAAATGACACAGGTGAAAAAGCCACACCTCCAACTCCGAGTCTGAGCGAATTCGTAAGTATATAGATCTGTGACTGTGGATATCAGAATATACCTGGGTTAAAGATGTGGGGGGGGGTAAGCAAATATTGTATTAATATGGAGCATATGCGAGAGGTGAGGGTTAAGGACGTATCTCAGACCCCCAGGATGAAGTTGGTAGACTCCTCCTACTACACCTTGTGTACCCCAGGTCTCCGTCTACAAAGAGATCCGATAGATTGGATCGACCACAAATATGGAAAGCCAACAACATCTAAAATGCATGTTTGTTCAAAATGTTTTCTATCATGTACATCAATTTCTTGAGAATTAAGTGAGTTTCTATTTGTTTCCAAAAGACATTATGCAAAAATTCCAGTAGAAAAAATATGACATTGATGGATTTCCATACGGGTGAGGTTGATCGGATCAATCTCAATTGTATGGAAATCCATCCATACCATGAATTTTTTTCTCCAGGAAATTAGCTTAATGTCCTTAGTAAACAATGACAATCACACTGAATCTTCAAGATGAATTCATGAATATCCATCATATCTAGAAAACATTTTGAACAAATTTGCACTTTAGATGTTGACGTTGCTGGCCGTCCATAGTTGTGGTTGATCGGATCAATAGCAACTCTATATAAGATGGGGGTTTGGTGTACCCTTTCTATATTCCATCATATCCACCCTATACCGATAAAAAAACTCCAAGCGTGACTCCCCACACAATGCAAGCCATTTGTCTTAACATGTATATTGATGCCAACAAAATACCAGGACATACCACCAATCCCAATCCAATCTTCCGAGTTAATTCATCTTTTTAAGAAGACCATTGGAAATCGATAACGGGATGACCGGGTCTTAAAGATTGCCCCCTTTTCTTAAATAGGGGGGTAATGCTGGGTAACAATCTATGGTGAGGGGGTCTTGGATGGGGGCGACTCTCTCCCCTTGGTGGTGCTTTGAATGCCAAGTATGTGCAACGGTTTATGCAAAGAGCATGCTCGGGGAGGCTACAGGGTTAAGGTATGTTTGAAAATAAGCAGTGTATGTTTAAGAGTGTTAATATCATCCTGTCTGGCTTGGATCCTATGTTCTGCGACAGATGATAAAAGGGTGCCGTGGGTGTCACGTGCATTGCCTCAAATTCATCTCCTAAAATATGGTCTTCATTGAACGAGGGACGATGGCTTCATAGAAAGGGGGGGGTAAATACAGCGTGGATTACGGATTCGTATAAAAGAAAAGCCCTTAAGCCTTTTTCCCTCTGTCATTTTTTTTAAAGGAATTATGCATGATGAAACGAACGCACGGTATTGGTGGAATGTTTCACCCTAAGCCACGCCCCATCCAGGCTCCCTATTGGTTAAGAGCGTTCTGTGTTGGTAACAATAGGTGAGTGCGACGAACCGGGTGTATCATACATACACTGAGGTGAGCGGGCACGATCCGAAGTTTTTGTACTGTAACCATTATGGAATAGCCAGCCTACTGTGTACATACACCTTCATGGCGCTTTCCTCCTTAAAGTGAAATAGGGGAGGCACTTAACTTATCTCTGTGGTGACACAACCTAGCTATCTCTTGGACCCTTAACGACCATAGCACGTGATATCGGAGACTTCCTCATCATCATCAGTCATTGTACTTATTTATCTTCTCTTGTTTTACCAAGTTACACCGCCAATAAATCACATTTTCTTGCCGGGTTTCAATGAATTTGAACTTGATCAATTTTTTCTTATCGCACTGATTTTATGTTGCGACTGCCTGGATATGTAATGATCATTTTTTTATGTATTCATCGTGTGTCTTTACTAAGGATTTATGTACGATAAATGAGCTAAAGTGATCAATTTGGATGCAGGCGGCGTCGACATTAACCCAGAGGAATAGCATCAAACACGGAAATGAAAATTGATCTCCGACATTTTTCGTTCATTTTCGTCGAGTGGTTTGGAATGCAGGCTTGAAAATAAAGAGTCTGAATTTGATTTAACATCGTAGAGCTACTTTGATTATATGAATTATAATCTCCTTGGGAGCCGTGTCAATTTGGCGTGCTGATTTTGCGGGAGACTCGTTCACCACAAGTTCCTATCTTTAGTAGTGGGTTTTCACTGAGAGCTGCCGGTGTCTCTCCCATTGACATGACCGTGTAGTAGTAGGAATAAAAGCACGATGGAACCTTCAGTCGACGCAAAACCAGGGGATAGACTGTCCCGAGAAGGCCTCCCGGATCTATCCGGGACAAATGTCCTATGCGAAACGACTACCCGTGCGAGAGATGCATGTCACTGTTCCCGCGATGTCGCCGATGACAATCGCGTCACGGAGCGCGTTGATCACGCGCACTTCGATGAACTGTCGTCAACGACTTCGTACCCGTGCGCGTCACACGCCACACATAACCAAGTGAACTCGCTATCGAGACCAGATCTCAGGCATTCGCGATCAATGCGAACGCCTTTGTCGTCATCATCGGCGCATCATTCAGACTCAGTGTTATCTTCAAAGAAGGCAACGACGACGACAACGACGGACTTACTGCGGAATTCACACGCGTCGTGGTCGTTGTCATGTTGGTTCTCTAGAAGGATGTATACGGGAAATATTAAGCCGTGGACTCTCAGTTTTATGTTCTACCTCTTCGTACTAATTTTATCACACCAAGTGGAGTCAACACATAGTGTCCCCGCGGTGAGTATATATATAAAATATTGTGAACTCCTATGTGTGTTTGAGAAATATACTATAGGTGCACCGCATTTTTTCTTTATTTTTTTTTCATTCACGTTATCCATTGTTGTGATTTTCAAACAATGAATAGTGCGCGAAAACATGATTCATAAAAAAAATGTATTTGCATAATGACTACTCATTCACAGACATTCTTTGTAAGACATGTATTATGTACGGGGATATAATTTAGTTTTCCTGCTGTGCTATAGTACGATATTATTGACTGGTATGTAACCAATAGTCTATACAGTACCCTAAGACTGCAGTGTCGACTCACATCAATCCATTTTTCTCAAGCTGACTCAAGTCCAAGTAGTCCAAAGGAATATCACTTTCGATACGTTGCCATGGTTACCTTATAACTTTTGTAGGGTACAATTTCAACTGGCAGGTTGAAAGTCCGGGTTGAAAGTTTCGATTGTATATACTTCGGAAAGATATTATTGTAGTCATGCATTTTAAGTTGAGTCGAAAACTATAATGGCTTGCTCGGATATACTCTCAAAATTCATACGTACCGCAATACGACATGTGTTACATTTTACCTTGACCATGATTCAATGATATAATTGCAAACGTATGTTTCTTTTTTGTGATATATTTTTAAATGCGAATATTAATAAAAGGTTAGTTCAACTACGTTTTTGCATAATTCGACATTCTTAGTATTGAAGAATGAAAGAGCAAAGGAACATTTCCGTCGTAATACATGTGCTATTCTCAATTCCGCACGTATAAAATAGAGAAAACAAAACAATCCAAAACGCAGCTCTTTTATAAAATATAACATCCCTTCCTGTCAAACCCAGTGAATTTTCTTTCAGCGACCCCCTCCCCCTCTCTCTCCCGTGAAAAAGCGACATGGGTTTTCTTATATTGAAACCTTATGGGGTTAAAAGTGTACCTGGCTATACAAAGAGGATATCTGGTATAGCGAGAGGACATACGGATCTCTGAAAGTACCGCAGCCAAACTCACAAGGGACCGATCCTGAACTTGGACATGGAATCCGCTTGAACTGTCTTTTATTGCTTAAAATGTGATCAAGATTGCCACAGACCCTCTCAGTGTGGTTGACATGTCTTTGAATAGACATTGGAAAGGCCTATAATATGCCTGTCGTATTGGCAAGATGCCACGTAAGACGAATTAGATGGGTTGCCATTAAGGGGATGCATTACTAATTGGAAATATATCGTTTCTGTTTGATATTGACAATGCATCACACTATAATACCTGGAAAAGAAGTAGAACTCGACGTGGTGGTGATAGTAGCAGAAGTATTAGTATTAAGACTAGTGATATTGGAATTATATATCAATAGGAGGAGAATAGCAAGAGGAAGAAAGAAGAAGGAGGAGGTGGTGAAAAAATAAGATGAAGTAGTAGTAGTCATGGTAGTGGTAGTTGTAGAAGTGCACTGGAAAAACGCTGTTTAAATCTTAAGACCATATTACAGTATTTCGACCCGTTACTGTAACAACTATTGTTTAGACTTTTTAAACAACTGTTAATACTTTTTAAACAAGTTGTGTAAAAAGTTTAAACAATTACAAAAAACAACTTGTTGTTAGAGTAACAGGCTAAAACAATGTTCTATATTTTGGATAGTTGTTGTATTAGCAGTAACAGAAATAGTAGCAATAACGTTAGTAGTCAGTAGTGGTAGAGTATTTTCCGATTGCAAGAGACGGGCCACGACTAACATTGTATAAACTGAAACAGAATCAAATTATCGAGAACAATCGGTCACGAGTCAAGCTCTTTACCATTGCTAAATGCAGCAAACCCATCCACTCTCTAATACTCACAGTGTCCTATGTAAAATGAGGGATTACATCTCAGTGAAGCAGACAATGTTCCTTGTGGACGTGTATACGTCATGTTCAAGTTTTCTTGGGTGCATGCTGGCTATCATCACGGTAGCAGGTGGTTACCGGTCCCGTATCAAGGCGAAACAAAAGCTCTCCCCTAATTAGCCGGCTCATGCGCCACGACAGATACATACACCCAAACTCGACACCGAGCACAGTCTAAAGTAACATAGCACGCAACATTATTGTGCATAGGTTCGCCGCAATGCATCCAATCACGGATATTTTGTCTGGCGTTCCCTTTAAGCACTTACTATTTCACAAATCAATTCATTAAAAAAAACATGCAAAGTTTGTAACAATAATCATGATAATGCATGTAAGTAAACTGACTATTCGTGACGACGACAGTGATGGGTACAATTACATATCTGAAATATATTTTCATTCATACATAACCACTGAAAACCTGGGATTAAATCACCCCATGTTATCATAGAAAATGTGTCCAAAGGAAGTCACACGCGTTCAGAATATTCAATAACATTTATTTCTAAGCATTTCGATTTCCCATATTATTGCTCATAACGTGTTCGTTTTGTATGCATTCTGACTAAAAAAATAAATTATTTCTGAAAAAAAAATCAAAATACATCTAGATCTACATGTGGTATGTAACTCATAAAACACAATACTTACAAAGAATGGTTTATAGAGAATATTAAGAGTGCAAAATTTGCCGTAGTACTTGGTTTACCATGATATTTTTCTTATTAAGAAACAGTTAAGAAAACTGTCCGAGCTTGAAATCACTCAGCATACTTGCGTGTATTTCATGTCTCTCTTCAATGAAATCGAAATCTAAAATTAGTGTTGGCATTGTTCCGTCAAGTCTTGTCAATGGAGGAAAACTTTTGAGACAGACGATTACTGCAATTGTTGTCGCGATCCCAAGTTATGTTACGCCGCTTCCGCGCGCGATAATGACAATTGATTTTTGCCCGTAAAGCGAGACGATTGATGGGCATTCATACCTGTTCCGCCACTTGGCCTCCTTATTATATGGCCAGGAGAAAGTAAAAAAAATTAAATAAAGATGGTCTGGGAGGACTGAAAGAAAAAAACAGATAACAAAAACAATTAGATTGCATTGTGGGGCAATCTGCCCGATGATACCAATATCGATTTATAGAATGACCCCCGTGTGGCCTTTCATAGTGAATGGCAAATTGGAATCAGTGGTAGAAATCCGATGTGATAGTATTTGCTTTTGTTGCTCATTTTAAAATATAACAATGTAATGATTTTCTACCGTGTGGAAATTATATTACGAAGAGTTAACTTGTTGACACGGAAGTAGGAAATGATCTTTATTGTACATTAAAATATGTATTTGTTGAAATATAATATTTGCGGTTTCGTCATTTAGTTCTTATTCCGATTATTCTTTATGGGTCCCATATTTATGTTACACGGAAATGTTGAACTACAATATTATATACATAGCAATAATACTGATGGAAGAGGTTTGTAGTGGCGATGTATGAAGTTAATTCATTAAAGAAAAAATGCCAAATTTGGACCAACAATCATGATAAATGCATGTAAGTAAATTGACCATTCTGTGACGTCTATGCTCATTGCCTGACGAAGTCCAGCAGTAACGGACGAAACGTCAAAATTGCCAACGTTTGATCCATCGTCAGACAACCGATTGATTTATTCAACTTCTGCAATGATACTGTTGACGATTTTATAGACTTATACAAAAAAGTCTTGCCCTTGGAAAGTACATCGCCTTCCAAAGTTCCAGTTCTCGTTCTTGTACTAAAATAGATACAATGCATTTGCATCCGAGGTACCCCCCCCCCACACACGCACAAACGTAGGTCTGTCTCACATCTCTCTTTAACCTATATTTTCAAATTTACGAGCGAAATCCAGGTCTCTTTTCCGTTTTCTTTCGACTAAATACTTTAGGCTAAGTATTTCCCTGTTGCGAGCCCTCATGAATGTCGCTTGACAGAGAGAGAGAAAGAAAAAAAAGTATAGCCTAAATTTAAAACAGTTGTATTGCTGCTCGTGGTGGTTGAATGTTATTCCTGTGCCCACGCTTCTTAACATTGTATGTTTATTCCATGTAAACGCCTCCGAAAAGAAGCAGGCCTCCCGAAAGCATTGTCCGATTTTCCACCCAATTTTAAACCAACAAAACCATGATAACGGAAGTCAGTTCCTCCCCGAGTCCCCGCGCACCGGGGAGTCTTTGTACAACCAATTTCATGCAATCACCCAGACATGGCACTCAAAAAATATTATTATATCAATCGAGAATTCTGTTCTCATTGTGCGCTATTTTGATAGTTATGACAATTGGGTGAGTTATCTTTTTTCCCTCGTCTCTTGGGCTAGAGAAGAGAAAAAGTGCTAGGTGTGAAGTGCATGTTAGTATTTGAATAAATCGGAATACTTTGTGTTTATTGAATCAACAATGTATCTAAAAGAGTGCGAGATTGTTTTTTTTTTCAGAATACAATTTCCGAGGGTTCTGTTTCTGTACAAGTATGTGAACGAGTATAGATACACACTCATGCCTTTTCCAGTACCGCCAAGAAAGTAAAGACTTTCAAAGTGTTAAATGTCAATTATAGTGGAATTGGCTTTCCTTTTCTTTCCTCTATTATTATTTTGATGAGGCGATCTCATTTTCATTCATGTAATTATGTAAAATTCCTAGACGATGAAAAAACCCCTGAGACAATGGTATTGTAACTTGAAAAATGCTTAATGTGTAGTAGTTTAGTCTTAATATCAATTTCTGCAATATAGTTTCGTTGATAGCCTTATGGCCTTCGAGTGACGACGGAATATCTGAGATTTAAATGCATGCAAGGATTTTGTATAGGCCCAACCGAATATTCTGTCAAAAGCATTGGAAATGGTTTTATATCCTTTATCGTTGACGTCATCATTCGTGGTTGGGTATTCTGTATTATGAATCAAGGGTGATGTAATAGATTTGGAAGTCATAATACATTTTGTGGCGTAACGGTAACGTACTGAAGTACAATATCTAGACCAGAGGATTTTCAACGCCAGCTAGGGAATGACTGTTTTCATCCGTTTTCTTCTAGAGTACAGCAATAATGGTTATTCAGGGATAGAAGGACTACGGGTAGGAGAAAGAGCGTGTACAGACGCTTCCGCTCTGGGCTTGCTGATAGCCAAAACAGCTGCGAGTCTCCCAACTTCAACTTCATCATTGGCCACAAAATTGAAAAACACAACTTTCACTGCCTTTTAAGTGATGTTTTTAACACAAATGGAAATTTGTTCCAACTCGGCAGGCCTCGTAATTTTATAGAGCAATTGCGAAATGAAAATGTCCGTCAGCGCCTCGCTGGCGTTGGGTTGGTGGCGCTACATCCAATTAAGTCAGATAAAGAAGAATATGGCGCTTGTCTTTATAACCTCCTACACTCCCTGAGATTGATTCAATAGAGATGAGTTATTGAAAAATTTGTTTCTTTTTATTTATCATTTTCGCCATGTTTCGAACATCATGAAGAAAAAATGCGCCACGCTGCGAAGTTTCGAAAAATTCACACGACCCAGTTTCGTCACCTCAAGAAAAAAAATTGAACGTTGGTATTTCCAATTTCCATTGGACCAGCAATCAAATATAAATATTATATTTCATGTTTAGTACATTAGTTTTCTTGCTCTTAGGGGGATGGGACATTATTATAAAATATTAGACTACATCATCGTGTCAGTTCTGTACGGTTGCATGATGAGGTGGATTTTAAAATCTGAAATGCCTTTTCTTGTCCCATCTGCCATCGGGAAGCAGGTGGCTGAATTGAATCGGAGTTTCGGGTCCGAATCAGTTTCACAAATCTCACTTAAGTCTTCACAGTTACTCCGAAATCCTCTCACCTTGATTATAATATGGTGCAATATCGAACCAAATGGTGTCTTCGATAACAGTGCGTCTACCTTTAGGGTCTCATGAAAATAGCACGACATTCTATTCTTAAGCAGGTGAGATTTATTGTGAAGATATTAATACTTAGTACATGACTTTTAACAAATATTCTATTCAAATGACTCAATTTTACACAATCGTGGCAGTAATGTAACTAAGTGATCTTCCAAAAGAAAAGAATGTTGTCATATAACTGAGTATTATGGGATAATCACTTTAGAAAAATTTGATCAAAGGAATCCCTTTTTTATCATGATTATGGTATTGCGTGTTTGAAAAAGAACGTACTACACGTAGTAACTTTGATGAACCCTTAATAAGTAATAACTTGGAATCTTGCTAATTTCACTAGTGATGACCGACGAAATTATTGATACAAATTTATTGTTTATTGCCAATGAACCTTCCCTTGTATGTCCAGCAGCTTGATATGTATTATTACATAATAACCACTCCTTTCAATCTATAATTAATGTCCAAGAACTGAAGAGTCGCAATTTATTTCCTGTAGCTAACAATGGACGTTCTGGTATAGCTGTGTACTTTTTAAGTTTATCTCATCATTCTTTTAACATGTTTAAGAAAGATTTTGATATTCCCCAAAACCGTGAGTGCAGCTTGGCTGTGTCTTTAAAGCTTAAAAAATATATGGACTCGATATCAATAAATTTGACAAACTGGAATCAGAGAGGAAAAGATGATACAGATGTATCCGAATCTTGTATAACATGCATGTATAAGGAAAGCAAACGAGGCTGCGGTCGTTCCATACCCCTCCCGTTTAATTTGTGGGGTTCGCTTGGGGGTCAAGTCCAAAAATTGGTCTGGTTTCAATTTCGTCCTGTTTATCCCCGTTTCGATCCAGTCTTTTTGGAATAGCTCATTAGTGTTATTGAGTTGAGTTGCATTTCTTCCATCATAATAGGGAATGGTAAAGGCGGTGGGGAGTCCTGTCCCAGGCCATGAAGGGTAAGGAGTTGCCCTTCGTCGTCAATGGCATCCATTATTGTTTCAGGGTTGTGGGCCACTCGTAAATAATGATCATCTGCTCCGGTTTTAGTCACATTAAGTAGCCAGTGGTAGCTTTTAAAGATGTTTAAGCCTCGGCTGACTTAAACTGTTGGTCTTGCAAATTTAGGTATTTTTCCTGAACCCGTAATTTCCTTTTGTTTGCCCACAATACAGTGACCATGGATCGTCCGGGCTGAAGGTATATCAAAGATAATTCATTGTGATTTCCATAATAATATATGTAGTTTAGTTCAAGAATGGTCAATATGCTGTGCTGAACTTAAACACATTATGATATGATTGATGAGAAGCTTTGTCACACGTTTAAATGCTGATCAACGTAGAAAGCAGCTACACATTAATTTAATATGTTTAAGCATATATTCTGCGTGTTTTGACTGTCAACATGTTCCCACCGAACGGTAGCCTATTAAAGGGATCAGAATGTCTTCAAAGGAGCAATCAACTAGTGCAAAGTCAATTGAAGGGAGAATGAAAGGGCGAGAGGGTATATCTTATCAAAAGGGATGGAATAAATTGAGCAATTCCTGAGAATAGTGGAGAACGGTCCAAAGCATCGAGGTTGAGAGGTTTTTAAGTACTTACCGCCATGTCATACAATGCAAACGTAGATAGAGTCAAGGCCCGCTGGATTGTATTCAACTATTTTTGAACAAACTGTGGATTAAAGGCCTGAATAGCTTAACCCTTCTTAGTAATCCTATTTAAGAACAGCGCGAGGAGAACTCTTACCGATTTGCTTTACATGCGTTCCCCTCGACAAAGGAGCTATCTCTACTTATAATGATTTGTTCTCGTGGGAGAACTTAGCCCCCACCTTCGATGTAAACGGGGATGTAAGAAACCTGGATAAAAATGAATGCATTGTTTGAGAGGGGGCATTCTTTCGGAGATGCTCTTCCAAACGGCTTCTGGTAAATGAATCACCCATGTTGTTGGTGTGTATAACTCGACTGACTCATCGCTCATTATAGACTTCTGCATCTGGTGAAACAGTCGAAGGTTCCTATTTGGTCCAAGCCCAATTATATGGAATGGTTTCTTGCCATAAAAGACATCCATATCATGGATTATTTGGAAAAGGTGGGTTTCTGACCCATGGAATGTATTTGTGGTACACATGTATGCTACGTCTTAAGAAGATGTGGACATAACGCAATATCACTTTGATGTGGCTGAGTGTCTGCAAGGAATGTCTTCGAACATGTCGAACATGTGAGAGTGATTTCAGATTCGATGCTGACTGCAGGACTTGGTGTTAGACTTATACCTTCCACACCAGACATAGCACTGAACCTGAATGAGGTTGGTACTGGAACTGACAGCGTCAGGTGTTAAGATATCCATAATGGGAGTGGTATCCCTTCCATAAACCCACATTCTACATTGGTGCTATGTTAGGCATCCCAATTTACCGTCCTGACACCAATAATGAACTGGAACTCACTCAGGCACAGGGATGTTACAAGTAGGTCGGTTCGGAAAGGAAAGGGAGAAGAAAATTACCAGGTTCCAATTGGAATTATAGAGTCAGCAGCCACCAAGTCATTGACCATATAAGTCAATATGTTGAATTTGAAAACATATTTCAGGTCAGCATTCCTTCTGCTTTTTCCGATTCGTTAGTTTTAAGTGACGAATAGAAATGCGTTTGTGGTATTACGGCTTATCACTTGCTGTAGGCAAGAAGACATGAAAAATCAAACTGTTATTGAATCTTAAAATTGTTTAAGCCATTTAATTTATGATTTGTGGGATGCGTTCTTACTTTTGCCCTATATAGCGTATATCAAATATCGTCAAAATCATCCCCAAAACTTATGAGATGAGGGAACTTCTACATCCGGCTGTACAACCGAATATTTTTCGAGATAAAAGGAAATTATGTGAAAGATTGCCCAATCTGATCACCTCTCCTTTCAGTAACCCCAAATGTAGCGATGTATAAGACTTTAAGAAGACGTTTAAAGACGCAGCGACGCATGTACGGGCACGTAGAGGGCTCCAAGTCTTTTGGGGGCGCATTCCCCGAGGGGGCCTCGGACCCGGGCGACTATATCGGGGATAGATTTGCATCGCTTTAAGACCCATAATGCGGGTTGAAGTCGCATTAGCCACCGACCTCTTCCTGCACCCCCATCATCAATCACCTTCGACAATTTGTAGCCAATTGTCGCCACTTGCACTCCCCAGACCCAGCCCGATGTGGAGCAGACATCCCATATGCAAACACCTTCGAGGTGCACCGACTGCAATCCTTCAGATTTGCTTGCATTACTGGTTTATACCCCCAAATATGGAGACCGAATTTTGTGTGGGATATTTTCGTGTGGATCTAATGTAATGAAAATTTAACATTTCGAAGGTCAAGGCATGTATTCGTCTGCGAATTTGGGCTGTTATTTAATGTATTATTTTAAGTAGTCCATGCATCATTTTTCTAGACATAATCCTGATTTTGAACCAGACGACATGTTTTTCATTAAACTATATATTTGTTCCGGTCTCGTTCCGCCCGGCGAAGAATTTTCATTTCACGATATCATAATTTCGTATTATATAGAACCTAATAATGTGTATATAACTTACAATAAAGCGCTTTGATATTGCATAAAGAAACATGAGAATAATTTTGGAGCTTTGATGTAAGGGTTGACAATTTACCGTAATATAATGCACTAGCATTATCAGCTAGTGTGGGATTGTTACATTATCAAAGTCAATTTCGGATCTACAAATTTCAAGGGCAGAGTATTTTTTAACTCTCCACATTTCTATCGTTTCAAATGTTGACAACACTCCACAGTACCTATACATACATCGGTAATGTCAAACCCGTCGGGCCTTTCTTTAATTTCACCCCGAATAATTCTTATCGACAGCTAGATCTTGCTCTGTTTCAAACTTTAAATTAAGGAAATGCCCACCGCGGAGATCGGATTTGATTGGAGGGAATTCAATGACTTCCCAAACAGGCCTTTATATCAATTTCAGTCAACACACCGCCCAGTATTTGATGAGATGGAAATGAAATTGACTCCATTTGAATCGAATTTAGCCAGGACGGGTAGGGGAGTTGTCAGATGGCGGAAAGGGGATGTTAACCATGCTTTCAACTTGCCCCTGATAGTCAGGATAGAGACGCCGATTTAGAAGCAAAACGGTACAAAGAGGCAAGAGGGACGATATAAGAACACATGAAGTAACTAAAGGAGAACGAAAATAAATTTATGTAATAAATACAACCAAATAAGAAAGATTAAAATAGAGAGAGGGGGGTAGTCAAATGCGAAAATAAAACAAATAATATCGATAATATTCGGGTCTTCTTGAGAGGGTTGTTCAAATAATTGGAGAGAATATTGGAAGACGGTCTGTTGGAAAAGGAACCTTGAAAGTGAGGGATAAGACACCGTCAAAGGGGGCAAAGTTCAGCGCATTACGGGGCGTGTGTGTCAAGTGCAACATTAATTTAAATGTGTATCGAATGTAGTTCGTTTGTTGGAGCACCCCCCCCCCTGACACCTCATTGCTCCGTATAACAGATGGAGAAATTTAAAGTCCAATCCTTGGTGGATTTTTTTGCGGCGGGGGCAGACGACTAAAGGGGGTAGGGGCGAAGGGAGCCGTCTCATCAAACTTGTAATGATCATGATGATAGCATTTCCTTAATCAGTTACACGAAACCAGCATGGCATGTGATTGGCTGGTAGCGAATCTGTAATGTAAATTTTGCTGTTGTTGTTGTTTTTTATAAGAAGTCTTGTGAAACATTACCAAGGTTGAAGCACTAGCAGCCTCCCACCTCCCGAAGACGTCGTGAATCATCTACCTAGTGGATCTTTGGTGTTACCAACATGATACGAAGATTTCCTCTGCATCGTGGCGTTGTTGTTATAGGTTCACTTTCGTCGCATCAAATTGTGACGTTTGTTTAGATGTTTTCGGTTGTTGTTGTTTTACCGTGACCTGGATTGTCTGTGGAATAGAATTCTCAGACAGATTTCAGACAAGTGTCTTCTTTCGATATTTATTACCCCTTTCTCATCGACTCATGCTTTTTTTTCATTTGTCAAAAGCAACGTTCTGTGCGTTGCTGCAATGTCTGTCCTGCAGCGTACTTAATGTCTATTTCCACACCTCCATCTGTTTTCATTTTAGAGGTTTAATAACGAATATTAATTTCATATAGAGAATCACTTTTTCAGTACATCTGACATTTTGAGTAGTTGATTATACTTTGTGAAATTCATTCTAGGGGAAGTAGCCTACGCATGCCGCAAAGGTCAGAAAAGTACGTCTTCTGCAGTTCTCTTGTTCATGATGGTCTTTTACGCATCCGTTTCAGGCCAATCTGCTGGGCATTGCCCATTTCACATACCTGCAGAATGTCAATTATGAAGAAATTTTGTCCAGGATTTATTTCACGTTATACGTCAAACATCCGTTGATCCATTTGGAATTCATAGAAATGCCGTAATTTCACATTCTTTTCATACCTGTCACGTTTGTCAGTACTAGCGGAAGGGATTATGTCAATTAGAATTTTAATTATATGTGTGATTATGAAGACATAATTCACTTTTATCGTTCGAATATTTATGGATATAGGGCAAGTTTCCAATTTTATCTGAGAAGGGCAATGCACACTTTGCAACCCCCTAAGCTGTCAAATTTTGTTAATATCAATTCCCGCCTTTTTTACTCGGGACAAACCGCTTGTGTGTCTGTGTGTCAACTTTCAGCGATCGTGTCGCACGAACATGATGTAAACTATAGATCGACCAGGCATCACCTTTTTTGGTTCACTTGGAGCTTCATCACATTGATCTACAAGGGGTAAAGAGGAGGATTTGAGTGGGTACTATCAAGAAAAAGGGTAGGGAAATAAGAGAAAATAGTAATAACTATGAATTAAGTCGAGGGAAGTTGCAAATATATTAGCTATGTCTTCGTTCCAGTTTCATCATGTTCACATTTCCATGATAATGCTTATTAATTTTTTAGTTGTATGATCGCATCTCGTCATCAAACTATTGGGTCCACTCCTGTTCGGTTACGCCACTTTGTTACCTGACAGGCCAAATTAGGTCATAAGACATGTCACCTTGTCCTCCTTTTGACTTCAAGGGCACGGTAACCAGACCTCTGCACCGGTTAAAAGTACATTGCTTCTCTCACATTTAAAAATCTTCTTGTACTAATATTTACCCAAATTGTCATCACATTTTAAACATTTTCCCTATCAATTTTTTTTCGGGGGGGGGATATGGTTGGGGAGGGGGTTCGTCACACTTTAATGTGACTGAATTCCTTCTTCTTTGCACTCTAAATGTTTTCGCTTTTTAATCACGACTTTTTAAAAGGACTTTCCGATAGATTTCCGAACTCCGCGATGTGAAAACGACTCCACAACTCATGTGTTACAGTATACTGCTAAATGTATAACTGATTTCACTGAGTGTCAAAATGAACTCGCATGTACTAAAAATCAAATTCTGATTTCTCATCGTTAAAAAATGCTGGAGAAAGCAAACATGGCGAGAGAGACAAAACGAGAGCGACAGATATCATGGCACGGTTATTTTTCTGTTGTCTAGTTCGGGATCGTATACTTTGTCATAAAATAGTATAGTAATTTTTCAGGGTTACGATCGCTTCTTTATTTCACCTCACAACAATGGACTAACAGTGACGTGGTAGAGGTACGACCTTGTATCTCTCTGTTGTTGTATGATTTTTTTTAAATAAAGTAACAATTTATCTATTTCTCAAGTTCAAAGACAGCCAACGCCCACGTACCCGAAACCTTGACCATCTTTTGCCGGTAGAGCCTGGGCAGTTCGAAGCCTGAATTGACCAAATTAATATTAAGGATATTGCAGATCAATGGTATAGGCCATAAATGAAAAAAAATCAACTTTTCAATAAAAAAGCTATTTTTTTGTTATTCTTATTCAGACTGTGTGATTATTAAGACCCAAACACTGATTTTATCCTCCGTAAAATAAGATAGAGATGAATAAGTATACATCTTTATTTCACTTTGCCATGCCTTTGTGATGCTGACAGAGTTGATCTCGTTAACATCTCAAGTATACTGACAATCTTAATCAATTCTAATTATCATTTCTTTTTCAACCAATCATCAATCAGATTGTTTCTCTTCTATTAATCCTCAACCCCTTCCTCTGTACACCCTCCTTCTCTATCCTTCTTTCTCCTCCTTCTCTTTGATCTCTCGCATCAAGCAATAAATATATTGGTAGGTGGAAATTAATAAAGATGAAAACAAAATAAATTGCCCTCCTGGTAGTGGAGTGATTAAATGTATTTGATGAATGAATGAATATAGATTACAATATATACGATTATTTATTTACTTATTTTGTTATTATTATTTTTCAGCAGGGTAGCCCCATCGGTAATTGAGACACTGTTTTGCATATCATGAGAGCACATATAAATACAAAATAATAAGATTAACATTATGCATTTTGCTATTATAATATTGCATAATGTATTCTAATTCAGTTTGTTTTAACCCCTTTGCTGCTTTTACGTTTTTAATCGAAAATTAACCTTGTATAAATGGGCATCAGCTTGAAATGGACACTTAAATCTGTGATTTACATTACATACCGATAAAAATGCCTTTCCTTAAGAAATCAAAAGATGTCCCTGTAAGGTATCAAAGAGGGTGTATTTAAGCACCCCTGCCCCGGTGGGATTATCCATAAAGGGGTGCATACCTTGCCTCTTTAAATAGACCTATTGGTTTCTTACAAATGATTCGTAGGTTGTCTGAATACCGAAACAACCTTTACACTTAGTTCTTGGTAAAATTATTGGCAGGAGAGTTAATTCGGGATTAGTGGAATCGTTCGTGCCTTCAAGGATAAGAAACCAACATTTAAATACTGGAGTTGGTAAATGACAATTTGGTAAAGCTGAAATGAACATGGAACGGGGTATTAACTCTTCTCCATTCCAATAACACGACTAAGTGAATGATATTTAAGAAGACTTTTCACAAATCGAATTGGTATCTGTTGGGAGGTGGTGTTCTAACTCTCGATGGCGGAGGTGGGCATCTTATAGCCCAAAATGACAAGGGCCTGTTTTGATGTTGTTTGTGTGGTTTCAAAAGGGACACGTCTCTATCTAATTGAGTCTAATTCACCGCCCGTGCATTCCCGCCTAATCGTGTTTTAAATGGTGCTCTAATGACAAGATGTGAATATTCACACCTTCTTCGACTGTCCATGTCTGTCTCGAAAACATCTCTTTTATTCACGTTAGTCAGAAGTTGTACGGTTGACCTGATTCCTTAGAGCAGACGTCTGCTTTTCCTTTCACCCCCATCACAACTCTTTACATTATGTTGTCTCTCGTATATCCACAACTTTCCTTATAGCCCATTATATCGTCTTAACGCGATAGAAAAGCCATCGAAATCAATGTATTGACGATTAGGTACCAGAGTAGTCAGACATTGTTCTATTCTCATGATTCGAGACGTTTGGATTCCATTTTTGAGGAGCACTTTCGATGGATCCCTCAATTATCATACTCGCCCGAGAAGTCGGTATTGCTTATTGGAAGGGACTTAAAGAATTCCCAAAGGAGGTGCGATTTGCCGAGCCCGCCAAGGTCTTTTCAATCATGGGTTTCTTAAGATTTTTTTAAAAGAAAATAATGGAAAATGTAGGACATTTAAAAGAACCAAGAAGAGGTGAACCCATGGATGTCATTTGGTGGAAAATGGAACGCGCATGCGCCGTTCCACGGTGAATTCGAAGGAGATTAAGTCTTCTTTCAGCGCCGTGATCGGCACTCTTTAAAGAGCGATTGTTCAGGGGGAGGGGTAGGAGGATAGACAGCTCGGGGGTCAAAGCGAGCTCATGAAAATCGACTAAAAATCATAATGACATCGGGATTTGATGTTGGGATCATGACGGGATTCCATACCTGCCATTTTGAGAGGTGGAATAACATTGCGGGACCTCTGCATCAGGCAGGGGACCTTTCGTCGCGAAGATGTCGCAACCTTCACCGCGAAGCTCCTTGGCTGAGTTGATAGACCCCGAAGCATCAGTGAAGCCGAATCAAATGGCTCAGCGCAGACAGAAACATCAACACTAGTCCAATCGGAAAGCGATTGAAAACTAACACTTCCGTGATGGAGATAGACTGAGGGTTGCACTATCATTTTTGAATGCCCCTCTCCCCCTTCTAAAAATAAACCTCATTCCACTTCTCTATTAATGATATTTGATTGCTATCAAATGATCTCCCAGTTAGGGAGAGGATTGGCCCACCCAGTTACTATATCATTGTTACCATTTCTCTCTTTTAAAGTTCGTTTCGTCTGCACTCTCTCGATATATAGGGAGCTACCATCCATGCCCCGCCCTCATCCCTCCCTCTCTATCAGTATCCTCCCGTAACCCCTCCCCCGCCGTCCCTCTCTTCACATATTATTTCGTTTTCTGCGCTACCACACGTGTTCTGCGTTGATTTTTTTTTACTGTCAATTTCTTGGCTTTCGGTCCTTGTTTTCTTTATTCTCTGTAAAGTCATTCCACATCTCGCCCTTCCTCTGTCTTCTGATTCAAATCGCTTTCTTCCACTTTCACCCCTGCCCTGTTCCCATGTGCCCCATGTGCCAGCCCCTTGTACATGTCGTAAGATTGCCTTTCCGAAATTCTAACAAATTATTGTGGAGAGTCCTACTTTTTTTTCCAAGGCTGCATAAGCTCCGAGGAGATTCACTGGAGAGCGCGAGGCCCTGGCAGCGATGCCGACCCTTGTCAACCCCTGGCTTGCCACACGTATGTGGGAAAGTGGCGAGTGATCGGCAAGTGAAATGCTTCGATACAACTCCCAGGAATAATCGGAGAGGAATTGTCATGGTTAAGGAGAAGTGTGGAGGAGTTGCGTAGCGTTTAAGTATGAAGTCGTTCCTTAAAGAGCCCCTAGCGTTTGGTGTGGACAAATCCCGGGATAGACGCCTGTGGTTTTTTGCGATTGTTATACAGGGAGGTGGTGAACAAGAAAGGGCCGAAACCCAATGGAAATGCTTGTAAGTTTGGCTGCTTGGGGGTAACAATAACTGACACCATACTGCAAATCTCCAGCGAGAGGGAGGGTATGAGGATGGGTGGGGGTTACGGAGCCATGCCACCGATCCTTGTTGAGTGATCTAAGACCCATTGCAGCGACAGTCGCCATTAAACATATTAAACGCAACTTGAAAATTTAAACGCAACAGGAGTTTCGACCAATTCATGCGCGTATTATCAACTGCAACAGCATCGGGCACCAGTGTTCCTTAATAGTCATCGTATTTAGGGGGTAATCATGATATGAGGACAAGGCACCCAATAAGAAAGTAATATTGTCTTGAAATAATTTTCCTTTAACTGTTGTAACTTTTAGAACAATTTCATAATTCTCGCGACCATTTCCTTAAATGAGAAGACATGAACTAATATCGATTAACATTATATATAAGTCGTACTTAAGAAGGAAAATTAAAAGATAATGGTATGATTTTTGTCAACAAACCTACGTTGGCCGATATTAATTTGAGAAAAAGTGTGAAAGAGGAAATCATGATTTTATGTAATCATATCGTGTCGTGCGATTAACATTCATAACAAGAACATCCATGCTGTCATTCCGATTCAAAGGTTTTCCTTTGAAACGCAATCTTTGAATCGTTCAAGGAAACGTGACGATTTGAAACAAAACCAAACAAGGTCAAAGTTCGTATAAAATTCATATCTTCATAAGATCGCTTCTCCCAAGGACTTTTTAGCTGCAGCGATTTTTCTTCAGTTTATTCCCTTTCTGGAAGGAGGGAGAAGAATAAAAGGGGACTTGGGTGGGAAGAAATGTTGATTAGTTCCGACCAAGACTGATTGCTCATCGTGTGATAGTGATCTCAGCCCGTCCCGAATTCAAACCTCCACTGAGTGACATCTATTTGACAGCTCAGTGAATGACGTGCCATCCCAACCGAAACGCATAATACTCCCTTAACTTTTCGATTGGTTATTCTGGCGCTGAATTCCTTATCACAATTCGGCATTTTCTCTCGTCCATACAGCGTGGCGCCATTTGAATTGGAACTGTGCACACACAACATTCATAGCAGCTGCAACTATCATGGTTTTAGATACATGTATTAAAAAAAAATGATAGACATTATCTTATTATATTTACTCGATGAGCACTGATTCCTGTATATAGGCTTTAAATACATAGACAATATTATTAGAACACAGGGCCATGAGCATGATGAGTAACATTAAAAAAAAAATGTATATCGCAGTTCACTATGAATGAGGTCAACAATTTCTGAAGAGTCTTTGACGTTTCCGTGTAAATATGACATTTGTCACACTTTGTTAACATGCATACGAATCATTAAAAATAACGTACATTCACTTACCAATATATATGTCTATTTATTTTTGATAAATGACATTGTTTATTTGAAGCTGTACTGTCATACTTACTCACGAATCTATACCAGTTGTTTAATTTTATGTTACAGCATTTTTGTTTTGTAAATTTAGAAGAAAAAAGGGTTCGTATATGTGAATTAAGTCATAGGCTTATCTACGAATAGGTAAAAATACATGTGCACTTTGTTTTAATCATAATCTCCAGTAAAAAAAAGAAGAAAAAAGCTGCTTTCGTCGTCGGGAACGGCACGAATACACTGTGATAAAAAGAAGACTAATTCTTGAGAGTAAAACTAAACATCACTAACTTGCTTCAGCACTTCGACACACACCAGTGTGGTATATTGTCTCTGCTACATCATGAGGACAGCTATGGAATCTGTTAGAGACATCATCGCTGATAACTTTTTCATCTAAACATCACGGTTGAGTTGGAGTCAGTTTGCGGAGGTGTGGGCCGATGATTAATATGGTTGGTAATCAGCGTGGTTGTACCACATCGTCACACACTCATGCTTTCTACTCAAAAACAACGATCAATTAATGCCAGTCCCAACAGGGACTAAATATTTTCCCAATAGTTATGCTTGTTTTCTGACAGTCATGTTCCCCGACGCCATTATGCAATGTGTAAGCGGAGTCCCTCTCTTTCTTCAGCGTTCAAATGGGAGTTGATGTTCTTCAAGAGATAATCGTCGAAAATGGCGAAGATTTTGTTTGAATAAAATGCTAATACCTAAGTCGTTTTTCGACATTCATGTATCCTAATTTGGTGGCCATACCGTTAAGTCTGTGAAAAGTATTGACGATCTGTTAATAATTTGATTATGTTTTCACGTTGTTGTTGGTTTTAAGTTTAGGGTTTATTGATTTTCACAACTGAACATTTTCGATGACTGTATTTTTTTAAATGTCATATCAAGTATTCCAACTTTCAATCATATAGGCCCTATAGCTTTTTTGTTCAAGAAAGAAGAAGCATCGTTGTTGACCCTAGTGAAACTGCTACAAGTAATTTGTAAATTATATTTTGGCTTGTCCTTTTTTACTTCTTTGGAGCTTGCCTGTCTTACCTGATGATACGTTTTCCATTTTATTCAAAGAGAGTCACAGGACTTGTTTTCCTCGTGAGCTCTTCGAGACGGTTCATTTAAAAAATGGAGCAATATGGAAAGAAAACGCGTACACCAAAATTGATTCTTTCCTGTATCTTAATCTATCAAGACATATTGTTTACAAGCGCATAGGTCAATCCAATCGCCATGTGTTAGCCAGTCGAGTCAAGTTTTCCACATTTTGTAGGTCAAGACCTAATGCATATTCAGGATATAGTTCTTTTCACTCTTCCCCTCTTCCTCTCTCTCTCTCTTTCCACTCTCTTGATCTCTATCCCCCCTTTTCTCTCTTTCTCCTCATCTGTGTTCTTTTTTTCTTAACCGTTCCATCTTAAATGGAAAAATCAATTGAATTTGTACACACGCACTTGGCGTGTACTTCATCCCAGGCCGAAAAAGCAGACGAGTGCAGAACTCATCAAATACCCATTATATAAAAAAATCGACACAAACAACGTTTTACACGCAATCCCCAGAAGATATATAAATATGCTCTTCAGATTGGATGAAATTGCCAAAGAACAGAATGTATTAGCGCTAGGCGGGACATAGACACCATGGTGATGCTGATGGGGGTGAATTGCACCCATGGCCATGCCCATTGCTACTATTCGACGAAGCGGACATTACCCCTCTCGGTATAGCAGTCAACACGGACGTGGTAACAGAACCCCTGTCTTAACATTAACCCCCTCTCCTCTCTATTATCGGCTTCATCAGGATTAACTTCATTTTATTTTACCATCGCCATCACCGCTACGTACCGGCAACATAAAAATGGTACAATCAACAACACCATCGCCACCAGCAAATGCATCAGCAGCAACATTTAATCAACATCATTAGCACCATCAACAAACCAGATTTTATCAGAAAAATCACCATCACCACCAGCAAATACAACACCAGCAGCATTTTAATCAGCAAATACAACATCACCACCACAATCACCACCGGCAAATACAACATCAGCAACATTTTAGCCAGAAAAAATAACACCTTTACCAACACCGATACCAGAAAATACAAGAGCAGCAACATTTTAACCATAGATAATAGCACAACCATCACCACCAGCAAATACAACAGCATCAACATTATAGTCAGAGACAATAGCACTATCAACTACACCTTCACCACCAGCATCAACATTATCACCAACAACAATGACACCGCCACTATTGCCCTTGCTTCTAAGAAAAGCAGCACCTACATAACCGCCAGCAAATACAACTAGAAGCAACATCATTATCAAAAGAAGATGGCACCACCACCAGCAAATACAACAGCAGCATTATAATCAACAATACCAACATCACCACCATCACAACACCCACCTCAGCAATACCGATACCATATCAGGCACGACTTCAAAAGCTGTCTATCTAATGGATGGGCGTTCGTATTAAGACATGATTGGAACACATCACCCTGTCACATCACATAACGACATTTAACCAAAGTCTCGCATTGACTCATTTCAGCACCCCGGGGAGGAAGTCATGAATTTGTTACCAAGTTCAAACACGTTTTATTCCCCGCTATCTGATGCGATCGGCAGACCTATACTGAAGTTTGCCCATGTTTACACTCCCGGACAGTCCGCTTTAGCTTTAATAAATTTTCGTTCACCTAGAAACTGCATGTAAGTAAAATGGCTCGGCGAATAATTTCGATATCTCAGTTTATTATCAGATATGTGTAAGAATGAAACAAGAATCAAATCAACTATTGCCAGCAAACCAATCAGAGACAAATTCGCTCACAGAGTAAATGTTAGAGTCCATGTTGCTTCATTGTCACCGATGGCTGCATGCCTGGTCAAGTCATGGCGGTGGGCCAGTGTCATCGAAACCCGTAAACAATTTCATTCCCAGTCCGGCCCCGCGTTGTTGATTTTCTTTCACCAAATTGAACAACTTTGTAAACTAAACGTTATTTAGGGCGACTGTAACCCAACATCTCTTTCGCACCCAGCTCAGTGACACCACGAAGTTGAACACTGCACGGGAGAAAGGTTAAGACTCTCGGAAATGGCCGATCAGGTGGATGTCATGGCGTGGATTAGGGTGGGATTGTTACCCCCATTTCACCAAGAATAGGGGGTTCAAATACACCTGTCCTCCATTCCAATGGGTGCCAAGTTTGGTATAAATATCAACTTGGAACTTGAGTGAGTAAGGTTGCGTTTGAGTGAAGAAACTCATTTTATCTGATATTTCTCCCTGAATTTAGAATGAGTATGGGGAAAGTGGGTAACAAGGTTAGCGAGAGCATTACCTCATTGGTGAGAAATTTTCTGGTTGTTCATCACTTTAGCTCGACCGGTTAACTTGGCTAACAACATCGTGGTTTGATCAGAAATGTAATGAGTGACGAAGAGATTTATAGAAAGAAAGGTAGAAACCCCTTAAAATTCGTCATTTTACGACTAGGAAAAAACAGTCCCATTTTTGTTTTAATTTTTGAGAGGTTCGCCACAGAGTTCTGTGATCTTGTATTCTCGACATGCCTCACCGGGTATCTGAAAAAAAAGACATTGTATTTGTTAATGTATGGAGCCATTGTAGCAAAACAGAGACCACCCCCCCCCCCCCCCAAAGGAAGTAACCCGCTCAAGTCTTTATTGGTATTTCAAGTGTGGTCTGGTAGCCAGAGAAGGAAATAAAAGTTTGGTTAATGGTTTTCCAAAGGGGTGTTTAACTGGTCTTCAATTTGTAGCAGGGACAATGATGTTGATAAACGTTATAAGAAAGTGCGAAAGCTTCGACCATGCAGACTTGAGAACCGGTAAGGATTTCAACAGCAGTTTGTGGAAATCCGTGATAGAACGGTTCGTGAAAGGCCCTCCTCGTGATAACCTGGTAATGGTGAAAACTGAAAAACCATTACTGGACAACCTGTATAGCCATTACTGTAAGGCTGTAAGGTACCCCAATAATACAGCATCCGATTATTAATAAAGCCGGAGGTTCTGGCTGCATTGGGCAGCAGTCCCGCTACACTTATAATCATGAAGATGTAAGTATTTCACTGCTGTATAGTTGAGTCTCTGCTTGGCCCGTGTAACCTTGACTGTTTTTCAGCGCCTTCTCAATTAGCATTAACTTTAACTAATAGATGGAATGCGAATTAACAGCATTTTACCAGATTGCATGCAGGGGTAGCCGTCAACACGACCATCATGACCATGATGTATTTAACAGTACAAGCACATATTTGTTCGTATCAACGCTTTCCCCTTCTTTTTTTGATAATCATAGTTCACGTTTTTGTCTAACGAGAGTTTAATGTCAAGATGGGATGCCACGCTAACGAATAGGACCTTTGCACCTCTCATCTCTCACGTTCACTGCAAGTATATGCTAATCTTATTATGTTGATATGTTTAAATATTCAACTACCAAATGTCGACAATACTGGGAGCGCCAGTTTCTTTTTGTTTAATTGATTTTATTGGCGTGCAATAATGGTATTTTAGCTTTTCCTTGTTTATGACTAATATCAAAGAGCTTTTGTGCAGTATATTTACCTTCAGATACTTTGGCACCCACTCCCGCGTGTCTTGCTCCATCATGTTAATACTTGAATAAGAAATCACTGCATTTCGTGAAAATAAGGCTGCTTAACGACCGTATCGCATTAAAAAACATTCCAGTCAAATGCTCTGGATGAATTATGTGTCGTGTTTATAGAATATAATATGAGACTGCTGAGCGTGGAGGAATTCAGGATGAACACACAGATTTTGTATGTGTATATTATGTTGCTATATGCTAACTAATATAATGATAAAAAGCATTCGCCAGCCCACCCAACCTACAAACTAACCAGGTCCATTCGTGTTCGGAGAAAAGTGGGTCATAGAAAAGAAAAAGAGGATGAATAAATATAAAGAGTTGTGGAAATACGATGGGGGAAGATATCAAAAGAGAAAGAGAGAAGGGCAGAAAGAAAGGCGCTAAACATTAAAAGGTATGATCTAGACATCTATTAACGAAACATTAACATTGCCGAACATGACAAATGGCGCGACTTCTGAAAGAGGGTCGTTGTATGAGGGAGACGACTAATCAGCGTGATCTGATTTTAGGTGAGGTGATTAATGATTTGGAGAGGAATAATCTAATTCTTGAGATTCAATTCGATGTTTGTACTTACCTGTCTCATCTATGATTAATGGTGCTGTTAAGAACTCATAAACCAGCTCATTTTGGTGTAAAATTGGGTTTTTATTATCGATACACCCGATGCATCCATGTATCATCAACAACTTCAGACACGATCTGAACCGTTAATTAAACATTCCTGCCCGGAAATTTGTCTTACAAAGCATGAATATTGTGTATGATTAATCAGACAAACATAATTATCTAAGGAGGAAGGGGAATCTGAACTGATCAACCCTTATGTCTGCCATCAATAAGAAGGGATTTCCCTGGAAAACTGCAATGGCGGGATATACAAGGGTGAATGACTATTATGTGCGATTCATTTTTTATCCTTCATCCTCACACCGTAGAATGAAAAGACTTGCTTGTAATGTACTATTTTCATCGGTTTATTCCCAGAATGTTATACTATAGAGATTTATTCAGAATACGTGCATTGCTGAACTATATTTGTCAGATAGTACACACGATAAGAGGATGTCGTCTTCTTATGGGCGGTGTTTCAAGATCTTCCTTAGATTAACCTGCCCTTCTATGGAATATTCTATGTATGCTTCATTCTTATTGATAGTTTGGAGTTGGTGTACATTTTATGGAGGACAGGTTACTTGGAATATTATAACTAGGGCATCAACTTTTGGTGGTTGTTTACGTCCTCTGTCTCGATGCGTGATTTTTTTTTTCATTCCTTTCTTATTTTGACTTATTTCTTCGCCCACATTCTTTGATTTAAAGCATAGGCCAAATTGCGTGTGTTAGGGCAATATAACCGGGTTGATCCCTTTGTGTAGTGCATAACCCGGGGTTGGTTCTAATGTCGCATTTCTCTTACAATTAGTTCTCTTCGGGGTCGTAAAATTCTTCTTTTTTGCATTCTGGTGAGAAATGAAATAGGAAAATGATTAAACCCGACGAAGGGAATATTATAGATAAACGTGAGATGGACACATAGGATTTAGAGAATATTTAACTATTATGTCGGGGGTCAAAGCAACGGTCCTGTATTCACCGACAGTGCTGGGATTATGGGGGCAACTAGACCAAAACGTTTGCACAGTTACAGCTGTCAATATAAATGCTTTCTGTACCTTGTTTTATCGCCCGATATTGAGAAATATTTGGAATTTTGCTGAGAGATTATGATCCTGTCGGAATTCGTGGTATGTTTAAGTCAGGAGAGACACACATCCACACCCACTTTGCCAGTATAGAGTAGAAATATGTAATCGCCTTTATCATTGTAACAGCATACGTGTATTAAGAACTCCTGTTTTGTGTCTGTATTGTATTTTCAGCTATTTATTTCAGCTAATATGAAGACTTTCCTAACCAATGTAGACATGTTCGCATCCATCGTAATATACGTGGCAAAGCTGGCACGTATTTCGGGAAAATTAAAGTAAAGGTGTTATTGTATAGTTGCCGATTTCGAACCTTTCTCCTATTTATTTCCCTTCGCCCCCTCTCAATCTTTGTTTCTTATCCCTTATACACCCCCTCCTAACGTTCGCGCGCGTGTCAAGTTGTTTTGTACCCCCCCCCCCCGGGTTTTACCTGCTTTTTTTTATCACAATCCCTGTAATTTAAACGAATACACGCTTAAGTGTTGGCAATTTAGCAGAGTGTTCCCCCTATACTGCGTGTACTTTGTGCAACAACTTTACTTTCGAGGTATGATTGTGGAGATTTCAGATCGGATAAAACCGTTTTAGAAGCGAATCTATTGGCCGCAAATGGCCCGTGACTTTCAGTAGCAATCAACTGCTTACATTCCACGCTCTTTGTGCGAAAGATAATAGAAGATTGTGTTCAGATCTCCCCAGCGAAACATGCCACTGTATTTTGGTTCACCTTTGCACACCCCGCGGATTTCCCCATCCCTTCCCACCCCCTCCCCCACCGCCCCACCCCACCCTGGCCCCACTCCGATTTATACTCGCCTTGCCTTTTGTTTAAGGAAAACGACAATTTGGTTAACCAATGATCATGGTAATCGCTAATCAAATCTCTTGGCCTACAATAATCTCGGATTCGGCTCAAAAGTTCTGTAAATAAGAATTTAATTACAAGGATCGTTGATCATAACCATTCCACAAATTGGTAAGAATATCAGCGTTATGTTGGCAAATTATAATTATGCGCTTTTCACGCATTTTTCATGACTAAGTTTTTATCAACTCTGTACATGTTAATGGGTAACCACTGACATTAGTTAGACCCATCCAATTATAAGGTAAAATGTTTCAAAATGCTCTAAAAATGAATGCTTCCTTTACTGTGATTACAGAAATGTGTGCTTTGTCTGTTTCTGATTCTGTTTGTGGTAACTCCCGTAGGAACTCGGCAGGACAGCATTTTTTGCTGGTAAACGCCAAGCTGGTATATAACCAATTACCTTGGAAACATTTTACGTCTAGGTTAATCAGTCATAGTGGCTGACGTAATAGACGACAGATATCACTCTTGGGCTTTTTTATCAAAGTTGAGACAATGGCAGAGTTGGGATTCGAACTCACAACCTTGCGATTATGAGTCCAATGCTCTAACCACTGGACCACACGACCCGTTAAAATAAAATGCGACACAAAAACCTGGAATTGCTTGAACATGATTTATCACTATAAATACATGTTATATTTCATAGTTTTATTTCAAACTCAAACGAAAAATTAAAAATTAATGAGTTCTCGACGACTCTCAATCTTGTTTACAGTGCAAAAGGTGATGGCAAAACCCGTAAAATCGCTCTGAAAAAAATAATCTATCCGTTTCAGCGTATCTTAACTTAAACACAGTGACCCGAAAAGAATTCGTTTGCATTAAGAAAATAATATCAATATTTCATTTTGTACCCTTTTCCCCCTGATTCTAAATCGCTACTTGTATCGAATATAGCACAGTTGAGCGTATTTTCTGTTTTGGCAGTTGGGAAACTATTTTGAAACCATGGGTCTATCCGAAACTCTGCTGAAACGAGACGAGAAAAATGATTAGTTGCCCCAGGCCCTGAAATAACTTTTGACTTCTCTTTTTATTAACCATCCAATCATTTCTTCATAAATCGTTAAAAGAAGGCCGGCTTTTGTGTGCTTCCCTATAAAGCGCGTTGTGAAGGCAATAACAAAAATTGTTTAAAAAAGATTTATGCCCCCTATTGTGTACAATGGTGGTTTCTGTATGTGTGTGGGTATTGTAGCACGAACTTAGTTTATGGTCCTTTTTTTGCAAGCAGTCTTCCCCTACTTTGAAATGATTTTGGCATAAAAATATGTCCTCTTGCAAAATTCATAAAGAAATCGTGTTCTATGCTGCTGCCCAATGTGTGGGAAAGACGTGTTATAAGAAAGATTAGATTACAAATTATTGCATATTTATAATTATTATCGGTCAAATTTATATAGACAAACCGAATCTTTGAATCAGGTGTTAACAATCTTACTTTTGCTTAAATTGATATTTATAATGATGCAAAGGGTTAGAGATATGGGTATGTATTTCAAGATTTCAACATTTTATGTAAAACATTTGTAAATTTAGCTGCTACAATCTGTTTTAATAAATCTTCAATCTTGACTCATCTGTATAACCATTTGTGAAATGCTATAATATCCTGGCCCCCGTCTTTTACCCCCTATTTATATTTTTCATGTTTAATAGAAAGGTGATAGCCTGTGTTTTTAATTACAAGGAAGTAAATAAAAAGAATTACGAAGATGTGTGTTTTTTTCAGCATCTTGTTGATCAATACTTATTTTGACCAAGGATCCTGCGGGGTTTATTGATCAACTTTAATTCTCAGAAGATATTGTAGGACTATGGTGGTCCTAATGAATGGGGGTATTCAGTTAATGGAAGGATCCCCTTCGCGTGACAAACCATCCAATGTACATGACAGAGAGTAGACTGAATTAATGGACGAATAACATTCATGAGTTTTTTTATTCTTCAGCTGGATGTCATGAAACAGTCAGGCATATTTCTGTGCTATATTCGATTCGTCTGCACTTTGAACGTGTCTCGGCTACTTTTCGACATTTCCATCTATTGTTCAAACATTGTTCAACCATATCTTCGAGCGGCTTGATTTTTACACACTCTCTGTTAAGGGTTTGCCCGATATTGGTTAGGATGTAACATGGATGTGTATTATTGGTTGAAATAAAGCCATAATGTTAATTGCAATTTTATACGCAACGTCGTGTGGTAGTTTACCCATATGCTTTCCTTCTTTTTTTTGGCCTGCATGTTGTTTTTCTCAAAAGCATACATGTTTATTCCTTTTTTTTACCCAGCAATAATGGATGGAAAAAATAGTTCAAATTTTAAACTCTTTTCATGTTCCGAATCACAACACATTATCACTCCTACATGTCCTAGCGAATTTGATAAAGGAGAAAGGGACTTTTTTTCGAAAACGTTAAGGAAATTGGAGGGACGATTTCATTTTGATAAACATGATCAAAGGCTTGCATGGGCCTTACGTCTGCAATAAATCAACAAAATTGATGTACATTGAGTAGTCGAAAAGGAGAGATTTTTTTACATTAATCGATTAGGCACAGACATGTAGATTCGCAATAGCTATATAGGCGCTAAACGATCAGAATTATATTCTACACCTACACCAGAACATCTCTTTACCGAACATATTTCTTCTTTTTTTTCTCAAGCCAGGCCCCTGTTTCACATTTTCGATATTGATTCTATTACAATGCTAAGCACACCAAATCCATTATTTGTATGTACATGGTAATGATCACCATTATGGGATGAACTTCGGGTGAACCTTGCCAAATGATCCCTTAAAACCTGGCAAATTATCCGCCAATTTTATCATGCCTTATTTTGCGGATTGTGTGTCACAACCCGTGAGTACCCCATCGGGTGTGACAAGTCAAGAATACATATCCAAAGTAGCAAGTAACACAAAGTTTTCTCACACCCCCATCTCTATTTCCCCTGCCTATTTTCACGTTAACCCTCCAACCACTGACGCGCGCTTGACGAACTCATAACGACGTGCTCGCTCCAACGTCGAGCGTCACGGACTTAAGGACCCCGCGAGCAGGTTGGGTTCTTGAAATATGGTAATCTACCTCGCGAACCGTCAACTTTGTTGATTTTGCGGTCTTTGCCCGAATGACTTTTTATTTTTCGAAATACGTTTAGCATGAAACTCAAAGGCAATGGCTTTCATAGCGGCATGATTTACCAAGTAATCTGAGGTCGAATATCGTCATGAATAATTATGTATTCTGCTTTTGTTGTTTTTGTGGATTAAATGGTAATTTGCACGGTTTCATGTGATTGTCATATTTCAAATCTTATTAAGGTTGATAACCTTGGCAAGTTCATCGAATGATTTTTTTTGTGAATCAAGAATGTTTATAATAAAAACATGTTTCTTTAATTGTCCAAATGTTATCACCGTGTAGGCCTACATTCATACCTATCCTTGCAATGTAATCGTGGCCTAAAGAGATTTATATCTAGTCTCCGAGAAAAAAATTAAAAAAAGACAGTTATCCATGAAGCACCTCTTAAAATTGTCAAAACGTTTTTTACATCGTAAATTAAGTTTCTTTTAATGTTTAAGGGATACGTAAACTTTAGAAAATACTTTCATAAGTAAATACAAACAACAAACAAAACTAAAACCCAATAACCCCCCCCCCCCCCCCAAAGTATTCAGAGTGGGTCTGATTCAGTCAGACTATTAATCTACGGTATCCGCAAGAGGACAGCCCCCACTACATTAATATCTCATTTAGATAGTTTGTATAGCGCAAGCCTTAATTGCCATTTTAATAATTCGCAAAGGCAACAAAACCAACACCAATTGTATCACCGCTGCAAATACAGGTGTGATTGCTAGTTTTGTTCATTTGGATTAAGGTTCTTATCAATTTCGTCCTTGCCATCTCTAGCGATTTTCAACAGGAGAATGATTTTCCCCATCCATTGTTGAATAGAAGGATAAAATAACACTGGTAGATACACGGTTCATCTTATTAAATGTTCCTTGAATCAACCTTAATCTTCTTGTTTTTCCAAATGAAATACTGATAAATAGCGGCAAATGATCTTTCAAAACAAATTTGGTTGCACATTGAAGATAAATAACAGATCAGTTTGTTTCATTGAGTGATGTGGGTGGCTGTGTGCGCCCTTATTCGCACTTTGTGAAGGTGTGCTCCGGGCCTGAAAGGCAATAATTGCACATGATTCTACACAAATTTGTTAGTGAAACATTTAGCTTAATTGAATGGAATCCAGATGAGATCAGAGCTGGCTTATTAACAGTTGGCATTATAATTTTATTCGTGTATACCTGATAAAAACGAAGTTGAAAGCAAATAGTGTCTGCTCAAAAATAAATAACTTGGTGTTGTGAGTTGATAACTGGCCGCCATTGACTGAAAATTAAACTTCATGTCATTTAATTATCAATCGTGCTTTTAGGTGAGGACGTTTAGCCTTCTGTCCCTTGTTTGATTGCCCGACATAGCTAGGACGATGATTTCACAATCACTGATTACAGTTTTTGTTAGTGTGGGGGCACCAACATCCTAAGTTTATGACGTCACCACAAGATGATCACGTAATTATACGTTCATGAGAATGGGAGAAAGGTTAATTGTTCGGTTAAATATCCAATTTACGTTTCCAACGAAACGAAAAATCGCTGTGTTATATACATTCATCCATTGTAGCTTTTCCCCACGGTAGCTCTGCTAACATGGCCAATACATGTGGTCAGAATTGCCTCTTTGTATTAATAACTAGGAGAGGTCAGGCCATTCAAGCAAACGTTCTAAGAGTATTTCAAGCCTAAGTCCCAGATACTAAAACCGTATGCGACCTATTTCTTAGGGATCTTGAATTTAGGTCGAAGCGTAAGAGATAACCGTTGCAGAAACGGACTCGGATATTACGCGGCGATCGCAAGAATTTGTGAAAATACTGACCACAGGGGGACTGTATGATGGAAGGCAAAGGTGAGCTTTAGAATGTGTAGAGATGCAATAATTGTGTAAAAATGTTAACACACACACACGCACAAAATATAAAAGCGTTGAAGATACCATCAAAAATTAAAAAGAAAAATAAAATGTTTGAGCAAAGTTTAATGCTTAAAGACCGGGCGTGTTGAACATACCATCAAAATGAAAAAAAAAATTAGAAAGTTTGGGCAAAGCTTATTGTTTTAAGATTCAATGACCGCTATAAAGCGTGCCTCCAAAAAAAAGGAGCTTTCACATAAACTGGCGCCCTTTTAATCTTCATCTACTAAAATAAGACCATTCACTTGGATTTCCTTTTCTGTCTTAACATACCTAATAAATCGTTTTGGTAGGCTGCGCCATAGCGACTTGTCTGCAGGTCGAATGTT